>NC_053026.1:129031407-129221084 GCF_003073215.2 Triticum urartu | reverse complement strand
GAATTCTTTTATATATGATTGGTTATCTTTACAAGTCTCTTCGAAATATCCGTTTGGTTTGGCCAACTAGATTGGTAGTTCTTGCCATGGGAGAAGTGCTTAGTTTTGGGTTCGATCTTGCGGTGTCCTTTCCTAGTGACAGAAGGGGCAGCAAGGCACGTATTGTATCGTTGCCATCGAGGATAACAAGATGGGGTTTATTTCATATGGCATGAATTTATCTCTCTACATCATGTCATCTTTCTTAAAGCGTTACTCTGTTTTTAACTTAATACTCTAGATGCATGCTGGATAGCGGTCGATGAGTGGAGTAATAGTAGTAGATGCAGAATTGTTTCGGTCTACTTGTCATGGAAGTGATGCCTATATACATGATCATGCCTAGATATTCTCATAACTATGCTCAATTCCGCCAATTGCTCAACAGTAATTTGTTCACACACCGTAGAATACTTATGCTCTTGAGAGAAGCCACTAGTGAAACCTATGCCCCCCGGGTCTATTCTCATCATATCAATCTCCATCACTTTAATCTTGCTTTGCTTTTTTACTTTGCCTTTAATTTTCACTTTGCATCTTTATACCAAAAATACCAAAAATATTATATCTATCAGATCTCACTCTCGTAAGTGACCGTGAAGGGATTGACAACCCCTAATCGCGTTGGTTGCGAGTAGCTATCATTTTGTGCAGGTACGAGGGACTTGAGCGTGGCCTCCTACTGGATTGATACCTTGGTTCTCAAAAACTAAGGGAAATACTTACGCTACTCTGCTGCATCATTCTTTCCTCTTCGGGGAAATCCAACGCAAGCTCAAGAGGTAGCAGATTGTCCCATAGAAGAACCTTCTCCTCGAGGACGCATGGAAGACCAACAAGCATGGCCTGTTTAAGCAGCGTCTTGAAAAAGTTGGTGCAGGAAGCACCGAGTTTTGCGGTGGTGAGGACGTCGGAGCGGCGTGCGATTTCTCCCACAGGATCATCGTCCAAGGTCTCCCAGCCCCAACGAGGAGGAGAACCGCCTGGCGAATCCATGGGAGTAGCGACAAACTGCCTTCTCTTCGGGGGGAGGGGAACTGGCGAGGGGAACTGCCTCGTCCCTTCCAACTGTAGATCGTTCCTCAGCGAAGGGGTGAGGCTATTATTTACTACTAGTACTCCCTCCGATTCTTTTTACTCTGCATAAGAGCAGACCCGGATACCAAGGTAGGGTCTCACTGCATGCTTTCTGGATGAAAATACCCCTGGCGCATGGATGGGAGGAGCTAGCAACTATAAATGCCCCATGCAGCCAATGGGCTGTCCGCCCGCGTTCTCCTCTCTCTGCATGCTGCATGGATGTCTCCCCCTCTCTCACATGACTGCATGCGGTGGCACTGGCCTATGAGAAGCTCGCGTGGAGATAGCAATCTTCTCTCCAGAAGAGATTTTTTTGAAAGAAAGGGATTATGGAACGTTATGGGATTGCTTTATACTGTAAATAATAGCACTAGTAAGAATTTTTTGGCACTAGGTAGTAGTTTTTGGCATGGATTAAGAAATTTTGGGTATGTTTTTGCCATTTTTTGTACACGCCAACTAGTGTCAAAAAACGTCTTACATTATGTGACGGAGGAGTACGTACTCGTACTGTAGCAGTACTAGTACTACTTTTCTCAATTAGTAGTGCGATGTACTGTACTTCTAGTCTAGTCTAGTATAGTGCACCAGTTTTGAACTCTTGAATCTCAGGGCCAAGGAGCTATAGTTGGAAGTGGAGGGTACTACTGTTCTCTAGAACCATCGCTGTAATATCAATGTCGGGGAAGTACACCTGTGTAGTGGCCTAGTGGGTACTCTCGGTGCTCTATTCAGCCGCTCCTCTCACATAGCTGGCCTACTCAGCTGCTCCTCTCACGCACACACTAGCAGCCTGTTTATCAGCGACGGTTACTGCGGGGGCAGAACATTCGAGTTATTTGATACAGCGAGACTAGGCTTTTCGCTTCCATTTGTGGAGGTGTAATGGATCTCGTCGAACTTTGTTAGTAGTTCCTTCTTTATGAATGAGATGAAGCAAAGCTTTTGCCTCCATTTGAAAAAACACGTCAAGAGGAATTTCTTTTATAGTAGAGCCGATAATGGAGTGAAGTCCATGCGTGCAACGCCACAAGCTACAGAGTAGTAGTACTTCCTCCGTCTAGGTGTGTAAGTCATCTTACGTTGTGCATCGTGACCAAGGCGGAGAGGAAAACTAGAAAACTTAATGTCTTTTTGCTAATTAATAGCATTGCATGCAATGAACTAACCATTGCATGTTATGTTTGGTAGTCTCAAGTCATTGAAAGCATGCACAGCCCACATATCTTATTGGTTGATATGCCACAAAATAAAAAACGAGAAGGGAGTTAATGTACGGTGCCTAAGTGTTTTGGGATTATTTGGGTTTCGTAAGGTGACTTACACACCTAGATGGAGGGAGTAGAGCACTTTACGTACAGAGCCATATTGCACAGTTCCTAATGCCCCGCCAGGCTTTTCCGGCTCCTCGGCCTTAATTGGGAGGCGCTAGTTTAAATATGCTACTAGCTGATGAGGAAGCTGCAAGCGAGGTGTGGCTAGGGCAAGCACGCGAGCCACGGGATGCTGGGAAGGAAAACCCGTTCACGTGGCTAGGCTGTCCAGTGCACCCAGATTGTGGGGCCGCACGTCCATTTGACTTCAAAACTCAAACTACCCATGTATAATATTGGCTCGCAGCGAAGTGTAGTAGTACCATTTTAAAAAAGTCCGCCGTGCATTCGACCAGGATTGAACCCACAAAACGAGGTATACACTCCCGCGACCACTAGTAGTACTCGTTGGAGTACAACACAACCTAGAATCGCCTTTTGTCACTAGTAGTACGTACATTGTTCCTTACAAGAAACCCCTATCATCTGCTGCTGGCTATAAGCCAGTGCCATGTCATCTACAGCCCATCTTATAGCCAACATGTACAATATTAGATCAAAAGAGTGTACTACTTTTTTATGATGTGGCCCACTTCTCATTCTCACAAAGTGCCTAGGAGCACGTGCTAGAGCTGGCTCTTCATGAAGAGCCTGCTTACCTTCTCTCTCCTCTTCTCTTTCCTCCAACTAAGCAGAAATATACTAGTTTATTTCTTATAGCCCGCTGACTCAGCTCTATTGTACTTGCTCTAATAATGCAAGAAACCACTAAAATTCCAAGAAACTACTACCACTTGCATACGTGGCAGACTTAAGATAAGACTACCTTATCAACCATTATACATGCTCTTACCAACAAAAATCCTCGAGTGACCTCCTACCTCCAGCCCGTCCACGTAGTCATCCTCGGCCATGGGACGCAGCTACCGCCGCCGGCAGAAGGTGAGGTCAAAACCGCCGGCGGTGCGGAGCCCATGTTGTGGCAGCCCGTATGCCTGCTCCGTCCGGCGCTCGCGGCCGCTAGCTAGCCAAGATAGCTCCGTCCAGCTGCTTGTCTGCAAGGTTTGCTGGCTAGATTGGCACGGTAGCGCGGCGGCTTGCTCGCGCGCGCCGCGCTAAGGCCAGCCATCTGGCTCAATCGAAGGACAGCGCATCGGCTTGCTCGCTCGTGAGTCACGCTCGGGCCAGCCTACCAACCTGTGCGGAGGCCAGCGTGGTGTCCGGCCCGTCCGGCGGAGCGGCGACCAACTCGCTCATCACCGGCGCCACCGACGAAAACGCAACAGTACTGTTTGAAGTAATGTTCAGGAAAAATAATGATTTGAGGGGGAATAACAGGATAGAAGGTCAGATGTGGGTCCCTCGTGTCAACGGTCAAACAAAATGTGTTGGTTTAAGCTGCCTCGTCAGCACGGACGTGTGGGCCAACTCTGTCATAAATGGGTTTAAACGAACCTAATCGGTAGGAGTACTAGGTAGTTTTTGGCGTGGATTAAGAAATTTTGGGTATGTTTTTGCTATTTTTGTACAATAGATTCTTCCTAGGGCTGGTTGAAAGTGGTAGTTTTTTGTTAAATACTCTACATATTGTAAGTAGGAGTGAAAGTTAAGCTTTGGAAGCCAATAAGCAAGGCTAGTTACATAGTGCATATGTGTACATGATTGAAAGTAAATATCAACCATGAGTGACTAATATCTTGATGGAAAACTCGAAACTATGGAATACTAGGAAAAAATGCATGGTTTGAAATACTATCAATGTTCATGTCCGTTGCAATGAATCATAATTAGAATAATACTTATTCACAAACTTGGTACAAAACACTCTAATTTTGATATACATATGTCACTAGAGATATATTATGTTTCAATTAGAATATATTCCTTGGGCTGTTTCGGTGAGGTCAGGGAGGGATGTGGTTGGTTTTAAGATACTAATTACGGGTTTTTCTGCAAATTGGTAGACAAGTGGGATGTTGGTGAGAAAAGGCAACAACTTACCTCACAATCATTAGATGTAGATCTAATGGTCAAAAACGATGGATGGCAGAGACACCAGCATCACCAACTTAGTCTTGTGTAGGAGTACTAGCAAGATCCGTGCATTGCACGGAACATCAAGATGCATTTTTTTATAAAACACTTGTTGTGATTGACCCTGGCGGGAGTAATCCTATGTGTAAAAACTAATGATATCTCGAGAAATATGAGATAAGGTGAAGAGGAGTGGGGTGTGGTGGTGGTTGGTGGTAGGAGTGAGCGGAGGCATGGGGATTGATGACGCCGGCAACGGCCACCAGGCCAGTTTGTTCCAAAGGCTTCCTTTCTTAATTACTAAACAATGAGGTTTGTTGGAGATAAGGATGAACGAGGGAAGGCCTTGTCTGCAAATGTGGAGAGGGGTGCGGGTATCTTTTAGTTTAATTTCCATCCGTCAGATATAGATCAGACGGTCTATATTGCAAGATGGCACACGTACCATCATCACCAACTCGGTTTTTTTATAAGAGAAGAAATATAAGTATGGAGATACAAACGTATTGTCGATACTTGCTTCCATAAACTAGCATCTACATTCTATTCAACGCCTCGGCATGTGGGGCCTTAGCACAATGACTTCTCAACTGTGTAAAACAAAGATTCTCCAGTCGCCGACAAGGAGGGAGTGACGGCGGCGCGCTTTTTGGCTTGCTCTAGTCCTAGTAGTCATACTAGGTGGTCTAAGCACGTGTATATTTATTATTTTCACGTCTCGTGTTCGCCGTACTACCACGACTGTTGATGAATAGACGGTAAGTTATTCATGGGGAAACCCTTGTTGAGCGTGTTTGCGAGAGAGAGAGACAGTGTGCGTGTGTGATATGTTAGAGACTGGGGCAATGATAACAGATTCTTTGTGTCTATGTGTGTGGAGGATAGAGAGAGACATGTACACGGGGCTTTGTGTTGTGTAACATGGAGACACATATACATAATTAGAGAGTGAGTGTGTGAGATACACATGCGGACATGAGGAGAGATGAGGATCCAGATAAATGGGTGTTTGTGCGTGTCTGTGTGTGTTTGTGCATGTGTTTATGTGCGAGAGGGAGAGAGTGTATGTGGAGTAGAGAGACCACTGATGATGTAAACCTAGTATAAGGGAAGGGGGAATGGTGTGACATGTGTAGTAGCGAGATAGCACGAGTGCGGGCGGGGGGGGGGGGGGGGGGGGGGGGGGGGGGGCAGGCTATTTGGAAGAGACATCGAGTGTGTGTGTGGGAGAGGGGTGTGAGAGCGAGAGAAAGAGGGAGCTAGCGACGGAGAGAGAGAGAGAGGAAGAGAGGGGGCGAGAGGGGTCGTTTGTGTCCATAAATGGCGTATGGATAGGGAGACAATGTTGATGTTGTCCAAAATTGGCCTATGAACGGAGACGCAAGGGAAGCGAGTCATCGTGTGTGTGATAGGGACTTCATGAGAGATCTAGAATAGATGGTGCAGAGAACAATGTGCGAAATCGAGAACGATTATACATTAGGGAGCTATGCAAAGAGTCACGACATATATGTATACAGGGAAGGAGCTGGGGCGGGTCCGCATGTGGGAGAGATAGAAATAGGAGAGTGGTGCACAAGGAGACAAAGTGTGCTTGTTTGGAGTGGGGGTGGTGTGTGAGGTGAGTGCGCGAGAACCACATAACTAGGGAGATAGACATTTGGGGGTGACGTTTTGTGTGTATGGGAAATATACACTCTACATAGTGCGTGTGCTTGGGTAAGAGAGATAGCGGGAGACCTAGAGAGTGAGGGAAGAGATGTGTGCATGCCCGAGAGAAAAAGTGATAGAGACCTATGTTGGGGTCCAGACTTTACAAGAGAGAGGGGTGTTAATGTGCTCGTGTGTTGGTGTTTGGGTGAGAGAACGACTTCTCTATGTGTGTGTGTGTGGTGGGGGGGTTGACTTAAGATAAAGAGTGAGGTGTCTATATTTGAGGGACTTTAGCGTAATTGAGATATTGTGCACTCATGGTTGATCAATTTGTTTCACAGTTTGTACTATGAGATAATGATACTTTTGAACATGCATGATATACCTTGATGTACCAGAATTACAAACCTAAGATTGGAATTTTGGAATTCGACTCCATCATTAGCTTTTGTAATTCATTTAAACGGAGGTACATTTTTTAAGCCAGGATTTCGTGATTTCAAATTCATATATCAAACCTAGAGATATACACATACGGGCATGTTCAAACTTTATAATCATCCACTTTATTCATACACATACACATTTTTTCTTTTGTCATCATATTTAGGATAAACACATTTGGAATTTCATTTGAATTGGACCATATGATGGTATTTGCTTGTAGTAGCTCAATGATCCATATTTGAATTGAATGGACAATCTAAGTTTCGATTTGGAGACATTGATTTTCAAAACATGCACATTTTTTTGCGTGCAAAACAAACAAATTGTCGGCCAAGATATCATAGTCGGCCGTATGAGAGCAGAATACTTATAATTTTAGGCACCAAAAGATTTCAAACTTCCCACTCACATCGTAATATCACGCGCCCGAAAGTTTAGCCCTGCGCTATTCATGTTTTACCCCTGCCACATGAACGGAAAAGGGCTACTTTGGTAACTCCATTGTTTTCTCCTCTTTGCCCCCAACATTCTTCCCCAGAGCCCCTCCCCTTCCCTCCCCGACCCCCAACCACGGCAAGCCGCCGAATCTAGTCCTCCGCCGCAGCGGTGGACCTCACACCCCGCCGGATCTACTTTCCGCACCTTGGAACCCCCAACTGCCAACTCACCACTTCACCGGAGCTGCTTCAGCGACTGGCTTGTCCACCGCTCTAGATCTCCTTGACTGCCATCATGGTCCACCGCACTGGATCTGCTTAACCGGCGCCCTCGTCCACCACAGTGTAGGCCCTTCACTGACTCCCTCGTCCGCCCCTTCGCTGACCCTTCATACAAGCCCTCGTCCGCCCCTTCGCTGACCCTTCATACAAGCCCTCGTCCGCCGCAACAGATCCGCCTCACCGAAAGCACTGTACAACACGCCCGCCAAAGCCTTCGTCCACTGCACCGGACCCGCTCCACGGACACCATATTCAACTCCACCGGCCCTGCTTTACCGACGCCGCAGCCTCATCAGGTTATTTCAATTTGTACTCCTTCAATTTTTCTCTTTATCGTGCAACTGTTCACTTACCACAGATGAGCTTTCTTGTATGTCGACAGGCGCCGCAACCGTAGCACCGGAGCCGCTTCAGCGATGGCGACAGCGAACCCAAACTCAACTGCAACACGAGCACCATCGACGATCCTTAGCTATCAAGTATGACAACGATACCCATACGCCGCCGAGAATCAGGTACTATTATCCAACGGCCGGCGCCTACGTTCACTTTCCTAGCATAAGCACCGCACCTTTGAATTTCTTCAGGGCATCATTCAGTTTTTCATGAGACGCGTTATTCTGCTTGCACCTATAGGGCCATACTTCTGGCAGTGAACATGTTACATGTGCTAAATTACATACCAGTGCACATATAGTTAATATGATTTAGTTTTGTTCTGATGCCACCTGTTGGTTCCATCAGACTGCTTAATGTTCTCTATGCTTAATTACACATCAGCAAACTAGCATGTGGTTTCGCTGCTTTTTGTTCGTTTTACCCTACATTTTCTGATGCTAGCTATTACATCACTGCTCCGAGCCTCTGTTCATTACTGGTTTGTGTGTTCTTGATCTTCCCAAGTTGCATGACTAATTTGATGCTTCTATTAATTATGGAGCTGCCAACCCCATCAAGCATAATATTTGTTCTCTCGGGGCTGGCACCTCGAACAAGCATAAAAATAGAGGGAAGCAGATATATTGTCGTGTATGCACACACCCTTCTTTCATTAGTTTAGATGAACCATTGATGATCAATTCGGACTAGTGCATGCGATTAAAATTAATTTTACCTAAATAGATGGTGCAGAATAAACTACAACAACTAGATTTGCAACCACGGGATGCTAACGATATCTTCAAAGAACATTGCAACAGCAGCTAGGCTTCACAGCAACTTATGGTAAGCCAGTGTGTTTTAGTACATGTGAAATGTAATGCGAGTGGGCTGCTTTCTTGGCTTGTGCCCTCAACGTGTAATCCTACTGAATTACAAATAGTTCAGTTGTCTGCTTTGCTATATTGCTTGATTTGAATGCTTATTTGTTGTTACGCTATACCTGAGTTGGCCAATATGTCAGCAGTGCCTGCTGTACTATAGTAAAGAAATGCATGCCTATTTCATTTGAGTCCTTAACTTTTCCTCTCAACTTCATCACAAGATTGTCTTCATAGTTTATATGAGGCCACACTGTTAAGTGCTTTCTCAGATTATTTCAACTGCTTAGATGGCTTGGCAACTTAAATATAGTGGTTGTACACTCCCTTTCAACTAGGGATGTCAACTGGGTCCCGTTTAATCCTAATTAAAGTCCACTAGTGGTATGGTAGTTCAAAAGAGTTTTCGTTTTTTGAGGAAAATGAACTAGGGAGATAGCAAAAACTAACTAGATGGGACTGGCAGATGTCGTTTATTTTCCACTTACATCCCTAGTTTCATCTTACCATTTTAATTTCTTTTTGGTTGATGCTGCTTCGAACCATTTAAATATAGTTTGCCATGCTCGGCAATAATTCGTCCATCGTTTACCATGTAAGCTTACTGCCTGTATCATACGATAACTATCTCTTACTGATGTCCAGCGGAAACCTTTCAGGATGCCGTTCACACTAGGACACAATGTAAAACCCCAGAATCTATTTGTGGAAGCAGTGCGCCATCCATGTTACCAGATGGTAGCAGTTCAGAGGCAACACCGCCAAAGAGCAGTCTGAGCACAGATATTATAGTGCTTGAGGCTCTACTAGAGGCAGAAAGAGATGGTGTGGCTGCCATGAATGAGGTAATCTTTATCTTGAGGCTGGAAATTACGGAATTAGCGGCACGCATTATGCAAGCAACCCAAGAATTGGAGGAAGTAAGAATGTTGCATTTGAAGACGGAGGAGGTCCTGCTGTTTCTGCTATCTGAAGCCCAAGGTAATCCCGGTTCTTCTTTAGATACCAGTTGAAATTGTCATTATATTATTGTACTTGCATGTTGTGTCATGTCTCTGAATGGATTATGTTGCAAGACCCCCTATGTTGTCCATGTGTTGTAATGATCCGAATTTTTTAGGCGCGGTAATCCTCAGTACTTGTATGATTGACAAAAGGTGAACCGTTTTTCGTGTGAGCACATTGTATTGGATGAAATAACTGTTTGACTCAGAGTGTATCCAACGTACTGAATTCGAAGATCACAAAATTTCTAAATCATAATCATATATAAAGGTGGAATAAATCTTTGTTGTGGTTTTGAAGAAATAAATAACAAAACTTATAATTATCTGTGGATATTCGTAATCGAATACAATTGGATTTGAATTTAGTTTGCCAGGTCCCAGGGTAAACGTGAATGCTAATTCTCCCAAGTTTTGAACGAAGCGGCTAAACACCCACTATAATTTGTGGGTTGACCGAAGCAAGTGTTTGTGAGATGGAAATTACTGTCTACCCCTGACACTTGACATCCTTATCGACCGGATTTACACTGCTGTCGATAGGGGTAGACTAGTAACTTCAATCAGACGTGACACGACGGCCTCTGAGCCCATTCAGACACGGTGGGTGCCAAACGTGGGCGGCAAAACACATTTGATTCAAGCTCGTCCGAAAGACATGTGTCTCTTCTTCCATTTCCCCATTCATACACGGTGGGCGGCAAAACAAACTCTCCTCGTCCGAAATCGATGTAGGCTAATATTTTAAATAGGGGCAGATGTGTAACTTCCATGAGACGTGACACAACCGCCCTACCTGTCAGCCCCGTTCATACACCGTGGGCGCCAACCGTGGGCGGCAAAACACCCTCTCCTCACCCGAAATAGTTACCGGCAAATATTTGGGAGATGCGAGATTACCGTCCTATCCCCAACCGACGCGATGTCCGAAATTTTAAACGGGGGATAAGTTCGTAACTTTCCCCCATTTCAGAGAAGCGCGTCCCAAAGTTTGAGATCCCCCCTCCGCTCCATTTCCCCATTCATACACTGACGGCGGCACGATAACCTCCGCACTGCGGCCAGCCTCCTCCATCCGCCACCCCATCCTCCACCTTGCCGGAGCCGCTACCCCTACCCCGTCGTCCACTGCAAGAGATGGACGTCTCTCATCCACGGCGCTGTACCAGGATCCTTTCATCGCCTCCTCTCGCTTCATCGGCGCCGTCGTCCACCTTGCTGTTGCTGCTCCTACGACCGCCTCGTCCACGGCAACAGGATATATCCCCCGACTATGTCGTCTGCCGTCTAAAGTCTTCTTCCCCGCCGCTGACAGCCATCGCACCCACAGCACCCTCGACGTATCAGCATAGGCCTACACGGCATCGCAAGAGAGGTGGTACTCTTCCATATGTGCATAAGTTATTGATCTCACCCGGAAAATAGATCGTAATTTGTTTACTGTACTTTTCTTGTCCGTACCAAATCGTAGTGGCTAGTTGAAAGCAAACATTGGTTGCGAAGTAGCTTTGTTAGGTTTGCACCTTCAGATCCGCCATGGCACGGGCACTATACTCATAAAGCTTATGGTTTCCCCCCTTTATATTCACTACCATCATTGTAGGTGCTTTGTGTCGTGCTAGCACTGCTCCTCAAGACCTCAACCCAAAGCTTACGTGTTGAAATACGAATCTGATATGATGCTCATATCACTAAAATAGAGAACGTTTAATTGGTCACCTAATGTTCCTATATTCGTTTCAAAGAGCATGTGTGCCACCCACTGGTCCAGCTAGTTCCATTTTCCTGATTTTTCTCTTGATGCTAAGGGTTTTCCCCTTTTATCTACTCCCTCCGTTCGGAATTACTTGTCTCGGAAATGGATGTATCTAGAACTAAAATACGTCTAGATACATCCATTTCTGCGACAAGTAATTCCGAACGAAGGGAGTACTCTACTATGATCTGCGTAGGTGCTTTCTGTCGTACTAGCATTACTCCATCCTTCAAGCTAAACAACACAACACTCAGAATTCGAAAGCTTAGTTGTTCAAATATGATTGTGACATGATACTGATATTAGTTAACCAACACATTTAATTGGTTAGCTAAAGGTCCCACTTGAGTTTCCAAATGCATGTCATGACATATAGAGAGACAGCATAATTGCATTTCTTTGTCACTTGTTGACCGTACTTTCTTGTACATAACAAATCTTAGTTGTTATTTCAAAGCAAACATCGGTTGCTAACTACCCTTTGCGCGGTTTGCAGCTTTAGATCTGCCATCCCACTGCCACGGTCAACACTGTACTCATCATGCTTATGTTTTCCCCATTTTATGATGACCACAATCAGCCTACGTGGTTCGTGTCGTAATAGCACTGCTCCACCCATCGAGCTAAACAAGCTTAGTTGTACAAATTCATATATGATATTATTGTTGATATTAGTAAAACTGAGAGATGTTTAATTGGTTAGCTAAATGTTCCTACTTTAGTTTCGAAATGCATGTGAGCCACATATGGAGAGACCGGAAAGAATAGTATTTCTCTGTGCGCTCTGGTTCATCATGGGTGGCCAACCGACATTGTATTGAAAGACTTGTAATATCTCCAATCTGCTTGCTCTTCTGCTCTTCTTTAAGATGATACTCTTCTCTTGCGGTCGACTGTAAGGTCGAGTTGTTCTCCCTTAGTATATTTTGAATCTGTCAGGTCAGGTCGACTTGTTCTTCTTTACTATATGTTGAAGCTATCATCTGCGAAGTGTCATCACTTCTGGAGCTCTCATATTTTGAGTAGTAGGCCACATTATATTAATGCACACAACAAATTACAGCATGCATGTCATCTTTTGAAAGAATTGCAGAGATAGCACAAAGGGGTTTACAGGGAGGCAGTATTGGATTAGAATCACTTCTGCATTACAAAGAAAATCTCACTTGTTTTTATATTTTCATGCATGTTAGATATTGAACATTATCAAAATGAATATGAGAATGGGCGCATGAGAGGAATATTGCAGAATGATCCACTGGCTAACAAGCTTGGCATGGTGGAGGATGGCCTATCTTATTCACCCATCAAGGTGCTTGCTCTAACTTTACAAAGTTGTATTGGTCGCACATATTTTGCGTCTGACCTCTTGCATTACTTCTGCTATGTTACACCATCTGCTTAGTTTAAGCATCATATATGAGTATATGCCATACCTATCCATTTTCTGTACCTATTCCATGTGTCATCACACTATGTTTTTCCAGTCAAATGTTGTTCTTTCGTAATAGATGTCCAAAACGAAGAGGGTGAGCACAGATCCTCAAGGTGTACAAACTAGGTATTTGGAAAAGGTAGTGATACCTATTAAATCCGATAGATCAGCAGCCACAGAAAACACAGGCCCAACTGTACCACACTTTACCCCTACTCCAGTGGCCAAACTCCCTATTAGAACTGCTGGGAGCCCAACGTCAGTACTGTCTATGATATCAATTCAAAATTTGAACTCCTAAATTTCTGCTTGTGCCTTACCTTCTCTCTTGTATGAAAACTAATTTCAGATGAATCTCATTGCTCAAAGGATCATACGATCTCAAAACAATAATGGGCTCTGCATTGCTCTTGTCAGTACCTCTCTCCCTTTTGACTTGTAACGCTGTACTTAATTAATTGCTCTTTGATTATGTATCATCAGTCTGCACCTGAGCTTCATTATCCTCTGTTTCTTCCAATATTATTTGATCTATATTTACTCTTTGCAAAACGTAGAATAATGGCAACACTTATAAATAATTTTCTTTGGGGAATTTATTGAATTATCCTTCCATCAACATGGAGAAGGGCTTTGTCCAGCCCGTGTTAACATGTAATGTAAGTTCATCCTTCTCAAGCCTTCAAACTTTGTTCTAGTATAGATTTGGATAGGCATCATTTCCTCCACTGCTGTTTGCTTTGCTGTTTACATCTGATTGGATGTTTGCAACAACTACCAGTTTCAAATTGTAGTTGTAAAAACATGTTCGTTATGTAGAACAGATCCATTTATTTGCTTATATAATTGTGAAACCTGTTACGTGTCTCCTTGTTTCTCTTTCAGACTCGTATCTCTTACGCCAGGCAGAACTTTAGGGAATATAGTGAGCCAAACCATCTTCAGGACAACGAGATGACCCCAAGGTACTGTCTAGATGAAGGCAGTGAGTTGAAGCTACTCACCAGCAGGTGTGAGACAACCTCTGTGCAGTCGCTGCCTCAATCAGTTTGACTTCTTCAGTCTCAACTTAAAGCGGAAAGGCTTGCTTCAGCTCAGCTCCGACTTGAAGTCAAAGATCAATGAAGATGTCAGAGGACTGCCGTGCGCACCATCATGCCTTAAATCTAGTGTTGATGCATCTATCATTGACACAACTGAGGTCTACTCAGCTTCTTCAGTTGTTTGGGGGGGCCGACCTGGCCAGGCCTAGTGCCTTCTGAAGTTCTCTCAGTTTTGTATATTCTTTTGTCGGTGCATTTTTTTGCACTGGTGGCGAACTTTGATGCCCAGTTGCCAGGCCCCCGATTCCAAGTCACATCGATCTAGCCGGTAACACCTCATATCACTTTGCGGCCTTACGCACGGTATCCCACGGGTGTCGCCTTACCATGGCCCGGGACCGTTTGCGCCTTTTGGCTCACATATATGATAGTGTCGCTAGCATCCATATGACAGAGATCCCGGGCGAACATGGCTAGTCGTGAACCCAAAGCGGCACTAACCTATGGGAACAGGCACACATGAATCACATCGAGCATGTCGGTCATCAGCGTGTATATCCGGGCTGTAGCACTAGGCTAACAGGACTCCGGGAACCCGGGCTGTAGCAGGCTAGGCAGGACTACGGATGTTACCGCGTGATATTTCCCTGAAGGGACAGACACAGGAACGAAGTGAAACACATGCCGGCCAGTCAAGTGTCCTGAGCAGTAGTGCTGGGCTAACAGGACTCCGGTGAACCGGGCTGTAGCGGACTACTATGGCTCATGGAAGCACTAGACTACATTTCCCCATAAGAGAGGCTACCAAGGATAAACAACCAGATTGTCGGATCCCACACATACCAAGCATTTCAATCATACACACAATATGCTCGATATGTGTAAATACAACATGGCATCACAACATAACTCTACAACTCAAGTATTTATTCATTAGGCTCCGAGGAGCGAGATATTACAAACATGGGTCTCATGACCCAACAACCATAGCATACAATGCAAAGCACATGCGGAAGCTTAACATGTCTGAGTACAGACATCTACAAATGAAAAAGGCTAAGAAGCCTGACTATCTACCAGATCCTGCCGAGGGCACAAGATCGTAGCTGACGTATCAAGCTAAACGTCGAAGTCCACGCGGAACTACTAGCGAGACTGAAGTCTCTCTGCAAAACATAAATTAAGCAAACGTGAGTACAAAGGTACTCAGCAAGACTTACATCAGAACTAAACTACATGCATCGGTATCAACAAGGGGGGGGGGGTGGAGTTTAACTGCAGCAAGCCAGCTTTGACTCAGTGGCTAACCTGAACTACGACTGCAAGCAACTCTTTTGAGGTGGCGCACACGAGTCCACATATTCATCATTCAATACACCACTATGGATCCGCTCCCGTCTCTCTACGAGAAGGCCATCCATAGCACTCACACTTATCTTGCGAGTTTTAGAGTATCCACTTTCACTTGTCTATGAACTGTTATAGGCAACCCAGAAGTCCATTACCGCGGACACGGCTATTCGAATAGATGGTGTTAACCCTGCAGGGGTGTACTTCTTCACACACGCTCTCACCACTTACCGTCGTTTACACGACATGTACTCGGCAACCTTCAAGAGGAAGCCCAACGAGGGTGTCGGCCATGGCCTACCTAAACACTCAAGTCTCTAGTCCAGGTTTATCGCCTATCCAGGTTCCATCCGCAGGGAGTCCGGCCGAGGTTTCCACATACGGCCCCGAACGATGTGAACAGGGTTCCCGAGACACCAAACGGGTGACTCGGTACACCGTGCCACGGTGTATCTGCCGCAACATAGCCCACCCCTAGGGTCAGCGCTACGCACGGCCGCCAACACATAACCTACAAACACCAGAAACTAGTTGCAACTCCTGGACAGAGTACTAGGGTGATTAAGAAGCCGAGAGGGTCCATTGGTTTCGGGCCCAATGTGTGGTAGTAACTGTTTCATGTATCACAAACACAGAACTTAGTTCCTAAGGACGGCTCCAATGAGACAACCCACCATGTACTCCTACATGGCCTCTCACCGCTACCTTTACCAAAACGTGTTCACACACTTAGCTCACACACAGTAGGATATGTTCATCACTGTTCCAATTCATTCCCGATGAATCAGACCTGACTCAACTCTAAGCAGTAGCAGGCATGACAAATAAGCATGAATGAGTAGGCACATCAGGGCTCAAACAACTCCTACTCATGCTAGTGGGTTTCATCTATTTATTGTGGCAATGACAGGTCATGCAGAGGATAAAGGGGTTCAACTACCGCAACAAGTAACAGATGAATCGTTGTTGTCCTAATGCAGTAAAAGAGAGCAGGAGCGAGAGAGTGGGCTTGTATCGGAATGAACAAGGGGGTTGTGCTTGCCTGGCACTTCTGAAGATATTATAGCTCTTCATCGGTGTCATCGAACTCATCGTCGGAAGTACGTCTATCGAGAGGGGACGAATACCGGCAACAAAGAGGGAGAGCACAATCAATGCAATGCAACAATATGATGCATGATCATGACATGGCAATATGCTGTGATTTGGGCTAATGCAACAGAAAGTCATTTTAATTGAAGGGGAATTCAAAACTATATCAATTCCAACTCCAAACCTATTATGAAATTTTCCCTAATCATGTTTCATCCTAAACAGTGAGGTTAACTTGCTCAAACATGCATGAAAATGGTACAGATGGATTCCTTGAATTTTTCTAATAATTTTTCATATATAATTTATTTCATTTGGAGTTACGGTTGAATTTCTATGATTTTTGGAAGTTTTGGACATTTTCTGAATGTTCTGAATTATTATAATTTAAACTAAAACCAAAAAATGTATTACTGTGTCAGCATGATGTCATGCTAACGTCAGCAAGTCAACAGGCACCGTCCAGGTCAAACCTGACCTGTGGGGTCCACTGGTCAGTGACAGGGGCTGGTTAGTGACGCTGACTGGTGGGTCCGGTCAGCGACCACGTCAGCAAAGTCAACTTGACATGTGGGGCCAGTCAACTGCCATGTCAGCGCGGTCAAAGCTGACGTGTGGGTCCCGCTGGGTTTTAACTAACTTTAAACAGAAAATTAAACTAACCTAACTGGCACAGGGGCCCACATGGCAGTGGCTCTAGAGGTGGTTTAGCTGGGTCATTAGTGGCTAATGATGAGCCATGTCATCAGTCGCCGGAGTTTCGCCGGCGACGACCATTTCGCGCGGCGGAGATCGTCGGGATCTCGCTACAGCCCATGGTTTGAGGCGGGGTTTGCTCCTACGGCTTCCTGGCATTCTCGCGCATCTGATGGTGGTAGCGGCAGCAGCTGGGATGGCCGGGGTTGACGGCGGCGAGCACTTCCGCGGCGGCCGGAGTTCGGGCACCTGCGGGTTTGGCGTTGTGGTGCACGGGAGGGGAACTGATGGGTTCTATGTGCTCCTGGTGAGGTGTGGACCACGTTGCCGTGCTCGGGAGTGAGCTGTGGTGGCTCTGGTCTCGTCTGCATCATCACCGGCGGTGAGGAGCTCACGGCTCCGGTGAAAAGGGCAGCCAGAGTGCGGGAACGAGTGCGGGGAGGAGGGGGAAAGGTGTGGGAGCTCACAACGATCTCGAGGAAGGACTCAGCGGGCTCGGGGATGACCGGAAGGCGACAAATCCGTCGATGGAGTCCGGCGGCCGTGCTCGGGGAAGACGACTCGTGGCGGCAATGTCGGGCTCCCGCGGTGGCGTGGCTCGGGGTGGAAGAAAGTGGGGATCGAGGCGGAGCCTCTGGGCTGGTCAGGGAAGCGAGGGGGAGGTCGGTGGACGCGACAATGACGAGCGGCGGCGACGGCTGCGCTCGGGCAAGAGGGGAAGGGAGAGCAGAGGAGGGGAGGAGGCCGTGGGAAGGAGGAGGTGGCGCTCGGGGTAGTCTCCAGCAGCGGCGAGCAAGCAGGAGGTGGCCGGACGCGTGCTCGCGCACGCCGGCCACGCGCTCGTCCTCCTGGCAAGGGGGAAGACGACAGGGAGGAGCCCCTGGTGGGCTGGGCCGTCCAGCTATAGTGCTGGGCCGGTTGGTGGCGCCAGGTAAGTTTTCTCTCTTCTCTGTTTTCTGAATTATTTCTGTTTTCTATTTTTCTGTAATTGTTTTGACTTAATTAAAATGCTAAGGCATTTTCTAAAACCCTGAAAATAATTGTGGGCTCTGTATGGAGTATTTCCAACAGCCCTCACTTAAGTTCAGAATTATTTGGACATTTAATATATTATGTAGCATTTAATTGTCCAAATGCAAATACATATGAATTAACTCCAAAATCCAGAAATGTTCTAGAAATGTGTGCATCATTTTTGGAATAAGTTTTCACCCATTCCAAAATTGATGAACTTTTCTAAAAGCCATTTTGGGTAGATGGAAAAGATTTAATTTGACCCTAGTTGTATTTCACTTGCTGCTAGGGTTTATCAGTCCCCATTTCAAAATTAATAGAATTTAGACATGATGCATGGAGGCCAATGCAAAGGCAGGCAAGGCCTGAACTGGGGCTGTGACACCAGTGGATGTAATATGTGTGATAGCTGTGATAGCTTAGCGTAAGTTGCTTTCTTATTTATTTCCTTGTTGTCTTGTTTATTTGTTTACTTGTAGTCGTTGCAGTTCTTTTTCCGCGGTTTGCTAGTGGCTGCAATAACCTATTTTTTAAAACTAGGCCACAATAACCATGGGCTAATATTTACTGTAGTGACACTAGGCCTCCTACGGGCCGTAGAAACAACGGGCCTTCTACGGGCTGGAGAAACAGTGGGCCTTCTACGGGCTGTAGAAACAGTGGGCCTTCTACGGGCCATAGAAACAATGGGCCTTCTACGGGCTGTAGAAACAATGGGCCTTCTACGGGCCGTATCATCAATGGGCCTTATACGGGCAGTATGATCGATTGGCCAAACATGGGCCAATAACAGGCCGCATTATGGCCGTAAACGGGCTAGAGTTGGAATCGTCCGTTCATGGGCCGAGTATAACGGGCCATCGTTAATAGGCCGTATTTGATGACGCTATGAAAACGGCCCAACGTATTAACGGACCACAAACGGGCCGACTGTAACCACGGGCTGAATTTGGCCCACAAGCAGAAAATGACAGTAACAGGCCATAAGTAAACAAATGCTGGAAATGAGCCCAAGAATAAATGGGCTCTGAGAAGGCTGAAAGATAACATGGGCTGGAAACGGCCCAACGGAATAACAGGCCGTTAATGGGTATAAAGTGATACACTATTCATTACGGGCCAGTTTCACCATGGGCCGTTAATGGGTGTAAAGTGATACACTATTCATTACGGGCCAGTTTCACCACGGGCCGTTAATAGGCCAAGAGTTACATAGGGCCTCATATGGGCCAAAAGACGTCATGGGCCATACATGGGCCAGAAGTGAAAACGGGTTGGAATCATATTGGGTGGCCCAGATGATGCCACTGGGCCTAATTCGGATAGGGCGTAACGGGCCTTGGGTTAGCGGGCTGGAAATGGGTATATGCGAACATGCCGTTAACATGCTTTACATGGGCCGGCCCGCCACCTTTTGACCAAGTCAAACGGGCCGGCCTTTTCACAGGAATGGGCCTCTATTGGGCTGTGCCACGTGTCGACGTATCATAGGCGCCTTCTGTCCAATGAGTGGATGACATCTGTCCTAACGATGAGCCGACACGTGTTTCCTCCAGCCAATGATGATTTTACACGTGGAAAATCCCCATTGGTCGGGGCTGTTAACGGGTTATCGGATCCAAAACCCGACCCGATAACTTAACGGCGTTCCGTTATGGTGGATGCCATGTGTCGGTCACCCTTGATGAAAGCACTTCTGTGACGCGGGATTTATCGTCATGGAAGTGGACACTTCCGTGATGATAATTTTGGTAATGTCATGGAACACTTCTACGACATAACAGGTATGACTATCTTGATTCTGTCATAAAATCGTCATGGATGTACATGCATGACGAAAAACGCGACCTACTGTGACAAACACGTATCATCACAGAAGTGTATTTTTTGTAGTGATGGCAGGGAGAGATCTTGTGATCAACTTGTGTGTCTAGAGGTGCCCCTGCCCCCGTATATAATGGAGCAAGGGGCGAGGCCGGCCGGCCCCTGTAGGCGCGCCAGGAGGAGTAATCCTCCTCCTAGTAGGAGTAGGATTCCCCTCACTACTAGGAAAAGGCCTGTTAGTGGCGCACCTATTTTGGCCATTAATGGCGCACTACAGGTGCACCACTATTATCACGCCATTAGTAACTAATACTAATGGCGCACCCCTGGTGCGCCATTAGTATATTAGACAGTAGTGGCGCACCAGGCAGTGCGCCATTAGTATGTCCCATGGTGCGCCATTAGTATGCCTCTCAGGGGCCATATTTAACTTCTGCTCTGTGTTACTAATGGCGCACTAACAAACAATGCGCCACTAGTATTTTTACAGCAGTGCGCCACTAATGTGCTGTATGGTGCGCCACTAGTATGAATATTAGAAATTGTTTTTTTCTTTTCTGATATTTGCACATTTTACAAAATATATTGCTGCACAGAATATGGATAACAAAACATATAAACAACAGATTCATCGAATACAATAGAAGATTAGTCTCCGAATACAATTCATCATATTAGCTAGTCTCTGAATTCAAAATACCGAACAAAGTTAGAACATTACAAGTCTCGAGACCGCGTGTAGCGAGTTTGTCTTGACATTACAAGTCGATATCGATCATCTAAACTACCATCACATAGAAGCGAGCTACGGTCATCACGATGAGCATCATCGCGATGAAACTGGTCTTCATCCGGTTCCTCCTCCGCTCACTCCTCTCTCCCGCTAGATAGCGCACGTATCTAGCTTCCGCCTCCGCCCTAGTGGTGTACCCTTTGTAATTTTTACCACTGAAACGGTGAACCTGTCTCCGACACTCCTCCCAGTCGTCGTAGACTCCGGGAACCTTACCCTTGTACACGACATACGATGGCTTCTCTACGCACTAGCCAAACAAAACGTTAGTAGCAATTCACAGACAATACATAAGCAATATATAAGTATGCAACAAAAGGATTGGAAGAGAAAAGCAAGACATTAATAGCACAATTCATGGTCCTACTAATAAATAGCATCGATGTAGCGACCAGACCTCAAACGGTCCAATCTCCGTGCTCAGGTGTCATCCCTGGATCAGTAATGCTGACACCACACAGTACTTGAAGGATTTATAACAGAGTAGCAATCACACACTTATTACATCGAGTGTCTCAAAAGAGAAGTTATTACAATAAATATGGCTTAAGGACATCTAGTAACGATAACAGCGGAAGGCTTGGAAGATAAGTGAGTCCATCAACTCCAACGGCATCACTCAGTATAGAACCACGACCTAAAAACTCATTAATCATCGTCTGAAAGTCTGCAACATTAACGTTGCAGCCCGAAACGGGTCAGCACATGGAATATGCTGGCAAAATAACACATAGAGAATAATGGAATGAAATAGGCTATTCTATATGCATATTTGGCTGGTGGAAAGCTCTATGGTTACAGTTTTGCGTAAAGCCAATTTTTCCCTACTGCAAAGGAATAAATTTTATTTAACTATCATGGTAGTTGTTAAACATTGAGAATGGTTGACAGCATTCTCAATCCCAATTAAGCATCATCATTAAACAAAACCCAACAAAATTAATTTTTAGAGTAACATGTTGAGGTTCACATGATAATCCAGGTACTAGATACTCAAGATGTCCATAACCGGGGACACGGCTAATCATGATTAGTTTATACACTCTGCGGAGGTTTGCGCACTTTTCCCCACACGACTCGATCGCCCCCGTTTGGTTTCTCGCACTACATGGTGTTTGAGAAGACGGATGACCGAGACATAGTCTTTCTGAAGTGCTAGCACCTTACGATCGGGTAGACCGTTACACCTAGTTTCCCCTACATCTGCTAGTCTACTACTGTAAGAGTTCGCACAACTTAATCAACTATGCTAGAGCCCATAATAGCTTGTGGCTGCACACAGAAGTTTCTAGCATGAATTATCTCATGATCCCTTTGAGCCTGGGTGGCGGTCCAAAAGAAAAACAGGCAATCGCTGGAATACCCAGGTGCCTCAATCCACCCAGATGTGTGTTTAAGTTGCCACCTTAAATAAACCATTAATTAACAATCTCACATCTGCCATGGATACACTCACCCAATCCACGTCTACTAGCATAGCATGGCATAATAAGCCAACGTAGAAGTAACTCCTAAAGGTTTGATAATAAATAGGTAATAGGTACTACCTCAACTACTTCCCAAACCCACAATTTAATTAGATCCTAATCATGCAATGTGTGAGGATTGATCTAATGCAATAAAACTGGGTAGTGGGAAAAGCATGATCAAAGTGTTACTTGCCTTGCTGATGATCTGGGAAACCTAGCGATTCGAAGTAGCAAGCGGCGCACTCCGGGTACTCTATCGCAAACAAACAAGCATACAATAAGTACTCAACTAATGCACAGGTAAAACTCAAATAAGGGATGTAACCAGAAAGTTCATCTTAAGAACTCCGGTTGGCAAAAAGAATCAAATCGAACGAAGCAACGAAAGACAAACGGCAAAAGAAACAAGCTTCGTTTACTATTCTAGATCTAGGGCAATTTTTACAGTGGCAAAAACTTGTTTGAGTTGGTTAAACAGAAAGAGGGTTTCAAGACGAAACTCCAGGCGCTTGAATCGCCTGATTTCGATAAACGAGCGAAAAGTTAGACTAAAAGGAAAATCGGATCAGAAATCGCGATCTGAAAAATCACGGATTTAATCCGAGAAAAAGAAAAACGACGGACGTTCGTTAAAATGAATGAATGGACGAACGCTCGCTAATTAAATAAACTGGCAAAACCGATCTATTTAAAAAAACCGAAACTAAAAAAATGAACAAAACTGTCGGAAAACCGAACGGTTTTTTGAGAAAAACCGGAGGCGAGAAAAAAACTACCTCCGGCAACTCCGGCGAACGGCGGCGGTGGTCCGGCGGAGCGGCGGTGCTCCGGCGGCGGCGGCGGGGCGGCGGCGGCGCAGGCGGGCGGCGGGGGCCGGCTAGGGTTAGGGTTTTCGGGTGGGGCGGCTTGGGCTTTGGCCGGGGGCCTCGGGCGCTTATAAGAGGCCCGGCCAGGAGGAGTCCTGGCCGGTTACGGCCCAAGGTCGGTTCGGACTTTTTTTTAAATAATTACGCTCAAAAAAAACAAAAGAAATACTAAATGAACTCCAAAAATCCCGAAATAAATTTTCCCGGCTTCTAAAATCAAGCCGCACAGAATGAACATTTATTTGCGGCCTAAATGCAATTTTGAAAAACGCGCATTTTTCCTAAATTCAAATAAAATAGCAAATAAAACCAAAATAAATCTTATTTGATTTTTTTATTAAATCCTCAATATTTCTTTATTTTGGGAAAGTCATTTTATTCCCTCTCTCATATTTTTGTAATAGAAATAATTGAAGATAAAATAAATAAAATCAAATGATCCTATTTTCAAAATGTGAGATAACTCGAATATGAAAATAACGAAATCCCCAACTCTCTCCGAGGGTCCTTGAGTTGCGTGAAATTTATAGGATCAACCAAAATGCAATAAAATATGATATGCAAAGATGATCTAGTGTATAACATTCAAAATTGAAAATTTGGGATGTTACAAACCTACCCCCCTTAAGATGAATCTCGCCCTCGAGATTCGGGTTGGCTAGAAAATAGGTGAGGGTGGTCCTTCAGCAAATCTTCCTCTCGTTCCCAGGTGGCTTCATCCTCCGTGTGGTGGCTCCACTGAACCTTGCAAAACTTGATAACCTTGCTGCGGGTGACTCGACTGGCATAATCTAGAATCTTAACTGGTTTCTCCTCATAGGTCAAATCACTGCCCAACTGAATTGCTTCCAGTAGTACTGTATCTCTTAGTAGTATATCAGCCATCTCTGCATGGCACTTCTTCAACTGGGATACGTGGAATACGTCGTGAACTCCTGACAAGCCTTCGGCCAATTCCAACTTATAGGCTACTTCTCCCATACGCACCAAAACTTTGTATGGGCCTACAAAACGTGGCGCTAACTTTCCCTTAACTCCAAAGCACTTAACTCCTCGAAGTGGAGATACTCGAAGATAAACTCGGTCTCCGACTTCGTAAACTGTCTCCTTACGTTTAGAATCTGCATACCTCTTCTACCTGGATTGAGCTACCTTGAGCCTATCGCGAATCAATTTCACTTTCTGTTCAGACTCCCTTATCAGATCTGGTCCAAACAACTGGCAGTCTCCAACTTCATCCCAAGACAATGGGGTCCTGCACCTTCTTTCGTACAATGCTTCGAAAGGGGCCATCTTCAAACTAGATTGATAGTTGTTGTTGTAAGAGAACTCTGCATATGGCAAATTCTTGTCCCAGCTAGATCCGTAATCTAGCGCACAAGCTCTTAGCATATCCTCCAAAATCTGATTGACTCTCTCAGTCTGTCCATCTATCTGCGGGTGGAAAGCTGTGCTAAACTCCAGTCTGGTTCCCAAAGTTTCATGCAACTGATTCCAGAACGTTGAGGTAAATTGGGTTCCTCTATCTGATACTATGCTCCTTGGAACTCCATGCAGACAAACGATTCTAGTCATGTATATCTTTGCCAACTTTGCACTGGTATAGGTAGTCTTCACTGGAATGAAATGAGATACCTTTGTCAAACAATCAACTACAACCCATATTGAGTCATAGCCTGAACGAGTTCTGGGTAATCCTGTAATAAAATCCATGCCTAACTTATCCCACTTCCATTCGGGTATCGACAACGGTTGTAGCAATCCTGCTGGCTTCTAATGCTCTGCCTTTACTCTCTGACATCCATCACAAACTGCTACATACTCCGCAATATCCTTCTTCATTCCGGTCCACCAGAAAGTATCCTTCAAATCCAAATACATCTTGGTATTTCCTGGGTGAATTGAATACGGTGAATCATGGGCCTCTTGTACAATTAACTTCCCGATCTCCGAATCATTAGGCACATAAACACGGTCTTCAAACCATAAGGTATCGTGCTCATCTTCACGAAATCCCTTAGCTTATCCTTTCCTCATTTTCTCTTTTATAGCGGCAATCTCCTTGTCAGTCTTCTGGGCTTCTCTGATCTTATCCATCAAAGTAGACTGAATCTCCAATGCTGCTACATAGCCTCTCGGGACTATCTCCAAACATAGGTCACGAAGATTTTCGGCTAACTCCCTTGGTAAATCTCTTGTCATTAGGGTGTTGACATGGCTCTTATGGCTTAGCGCGTCAGCTACTACGTTAGCCTTTCCGGGGTGATAATGCAATTTCATATCATAATCCTTGATGAGCTCCAACCATCTCCTTTGTCTGAGGTTCAACTCCTTCTATGTGAAAATATACTTCAAACTCTTATGGTCCGTGTACACCTCGCAATGGTTTCCAATCAGAAAATGTCTCCAAGTCTTCAATGCATGCACTACGGCTGCTAACTCCAAATCATGCATAGCATAATTCAACTCATGAGGCTTAAGCTGTCGTGAGGCATATGAAACAACTCTTCCTTCCTACATAAGAACTGCTCCAAGTCCTTGACGTGAAGCGTCACAATACACCTCATAATCCTTGGTCTGATCCGGTAAAATCAACACTGGTGAGGTAACCAAACGTTTCTTCAACTCCTGGAAACTAGCCTCACATTCCTCAGTCCATTTGAACTTGGTATCCTTCTTCAACAATTCCGTCATAGGCTTCGCAATCTTTGAGAAATTCTCAATAAACCTCCGGTAGTATCCTGCGAGTCCAAGAAAACTCCGGATCTCTCCAACTGTGGTTGGTGCTTCCCACTTGGTCACGGTATCAACTTTAGTGGGATCTACTGCTATACCTTCTCCGGATATAACGTGTCCGAGAAATCCAACTTCCTTCAACCAAAACTCACATTTACTAAACTTGGCATATAATTGATGTTCTCTGAGTTTTCTAAGAACCAAACGCAAATGCTCCTTATGCTCCTCTTCATTCTTCGAGTAAACCAGGATATCATCAATGAACACTACGACGAACTTATCCAAGAACTCCATAAACACTTTGTTCATCATGTTCATAAAATATGTAGGTGCGTTAGTCAGACCAAATGACATAACTGTATACTCGTACAGCCCATACCTGGTGGTAAAAGCCATCTTAGGTATATCCTGTTCTCGAATCTTCAACTGGTGGTATCCTGATCGCAGATCGATCTTGGAAAACACCTTAGCTCCTTGCAATCGATCAAACAGATCATTGATCATCGGTAGTGGGTACTTGTTCTTGATGGTTACTTCATTCAATCCTCGATAATCAACAACCATCCTTAGTGATCCATCCTTCTTCTCCACTAGAAGTACTGGAGATCCCCAAGGCGATGAACTTGGGCGAATATATCCCTTATCCAGTAACTTCTTAATCTGCTTCTTGATTTCCACCAAATCCTTTGCAGGCATCCTATATGGTCTCTTTGATATTGGCCCTATGCCTGGAAAAAGCTCAATAAAAAACTCAATATCTCTATCCGGTGGCATGCCTGGCAATTCTTCTGGAAATACTTCGGGGAAATCCTTCACTACTGGTACTTCCTCCTGCACAACTCCTGTTAAACAATTTACTTGAGTCCTCTTCGGCACATGCCGGGATACATACTTGATCCTTCTCCCTTCTGGGGTGGTAAGCAAGATTGACTTACTGGCGCAATCGATGTTTCCTCCATACATCGACAACCAATCCATACCCAGAATTACATCCAAACCTTGTGATTCCAATATTATCAAATCTGAGGGAAACACATGCCTACCTATACTTAATGGCACTTAAAAACATCCTTGACTAGCCATATACTCCGCTCCTGGTGAGCTTACTAACATAGGTGTTCTAAGAACTTTGGTGGGCAGGTTATACTTATCCACAAATCCCCTTGATATGTATGAATGCGATGCACCAGTATCGAAAAGAACGACTACAGTAAATGACTTAACCAAAAACTTACCGATTACTGCATCTGGCTGCTCTTCAACCTCCTCCACATTAACATGGTTCACCTGTCCCCTGTTGAAAGGGTTCGGCTTCTTCCCAGAGCTTCCATTGCCATTACCATTCTGTGATTTAGGACATTCATTGGCATAATGTCTGGTCTTCTGGCACTTAAAACAAGTGACTTGGATCAGGTCTCTCTTGGATGGGGTCGATGGGTTGGTGCGGTTCTGGCCGTTGCTTCCTCCATTCCCATTACCATTCTTGGTGCCATTATGATTGTGCGAACTACCTCCTCCATGGGTATGCTGAAAATGTCCTCCCGGTCTAGGGGTAAAGCGTGGCTTCTGCTGAGCTCCTGAATTGTGCTTCCCTTGTCCATACTTCCTCTTGCGATTCTCAATCTGCTGTTGCTTCCCTTCAATCATGAGAGCACGATCTACCAACTCCTGGTAGTTGTTGAAGGTTGCCACCATCAACTGCATGCTCAACTCATCATTCAGTCCTTCCAGAAACTTCTCCTGCTTAGCTGCATCCGTAGCAACGGCATCCGGGGCATAACGTGCTAATTTACTAAAGTCCTCCACATACTGGCCAACTGTCCGTCCTCCTTGGCGCAAGTTGCGAAACTCTCGCTTCTTCATGGCCATAGCTCCTGCTGAAACATGGGCAGTTTGAAAAGCCTGCTGAAACTGGTCCCATGTGACAGTGTCGACAGGGAAAGTGGCTGTGAAATTCTTCCACCATGATGTTGCAGGTCCTTCAAGCTGATGTGCGGCGAACTTTACCTTTTCCGCATCCGTGCATCCTGTTGTTGTCAACTCTCTAGCTATCTTGCGGAGCCAATCATCTGCTACTATCGGCTCGGTGCTACTGGAAAACACCAGCAGATTCAGCCTAAGAAAACGGGCTAAGTGATCAAGGGGTGGTGGTGGTGGTGGTGGGTTGTTGTTGTTGTTCCCTTGATTCTGATTCTGGACTAACAACTGCATCAATGTGTTCTGCTGCTGGATCAACTGGGTGAGCTCTGGTGGGAAGGTAAATCCGGGGTCACGTCTCAGAGGCATCTGAGGGTTTCAGAAAAGATGAGATTTAAGAATAGAGGGGGTCTAAAGAGAAAACACTACCCATATGCACATGAGGAAAAATCAAACAATTCACTTCATTCAATCAATCAAACAAGGGCATACAATCGATCTAACTATCGCAAAAGTGCTCGAACTACTATATTTACATGGTGGACTACTACTACTGATGAGGTGGTCTACTAGAAATACTCTTCGGTTGCAGACTCCATGATATCTGCTCCAGCTTCATCAACATAGTCATCATCGCTATCATCTGGATCCGAGTCGGTGTCGTCAGTGATGATGTAGTCTTCCGGACGAATCTCCTTGGGTTCTTCGTCTTCTTCTACTGGTGTAGGGCCTCCCATGAATATTCGAATCTTCTTGATCAGGTCGTCATTCTTCTCCACTAATACTTCAATTTCCTCTTCATAATCTTCACGAGTAGCCTTGAGTTCTTCCTCCAGTTCCATGATTCTTGTCCTCGCCTTCTTCAGATCTATCATGTCGATGCACATCTGGTTCTCCTGACGTCGAATGTGTTGGTTTAACTCCTGGATAAAAGCTACAACTGATCTATCCTTCCTGGTGCTGATCATCTCCTAGTGCTCATCTCGGCGCCCACAAATCTGGTAGATAGTATCCTTAAGATCATTGCGGTAGACTTCTCCAATACGTCCCATGGCGATGTGAGCTGCCATGCTATTTCCTAGACTCCAAGTTGGTGCATCAAAAGAAAACTCTATGGGTTCAGTGACTGGCATGAACGTCCTTCCTGGAACTTGAACTTGAATCATCCAGCGCTCTTCTTCCGGTAAAGTGGCGTTGTAGGTCCCGGTGAAGCTTGGTACTCCTATGTTCAGGTATCTAGTGACTTCCTTCAAGTGACGTCCAAAGGGTGTATCTTCATCCGGTTACGTGAACTTGTTCCTTGCATCCACCATCCTAAAAGAGTAGAAAAGATGAGGAGTCAGAAAGAGAAGAGAGTGAGTAGTGATCTAGGTCTTTAGCTTAGTGGTCGTGTCCTACAGTCAGCGTGTGCTCTGATACCATCTTGTAGCGACCAGACCTCAAACGGTCCAATCTCTGTGCTCAGGTGTCATCCTTGGATCAATAATGCTGACACCACACAGTACTTGAAGGATTTATAACAGAGTAGCAATCACACACTTATTACATCGAGTGTCTCAAAAGAGAAGTTATTACAATAAATATGGCTTAAGGACATCTAGTAACGATAACAGCGGAAGGCTTGGAAGATAAGTGAGTCCATCAACTCCAACGGCATCACTGAGTATAGAACCACGACCTAAAAACTCCTTAATCATCGTCTGAAAAGTCTGCTACATTAACGTTGCAGCCCGAAATGGGTCAACACATGGAATATGCTGGCAAAATAACACATAGAGAATAATGGAATGAAATAGGCTATTCTATATGCATATTTGGCTGGTGGAAAGCTCTATGGTTACAGTTTTGCGTAAAGCCAATTTTTCCCTACTGCAAAGGAATAAATTTTATTTAACTATCATGGTAGTTGTTAAACATTGAGAATGGTTGACAGCATTCTCAATCCCAATTAAGCATCATCATTAAACAAAACCCAACAAAATTAATTTTTAGAGTAACATCTTGAGATTCACATGATAATACAGGTACTAGATACTCAAGATGTCCATAACCGGGGACACGGCTAATCATGATTAGTTTATACACTCTGCGGAGGTTTGCGCACTTTTCCCCACACGACTCGATCGCCCCCGTTTGGTTTCTCGCACTACATGGTGTTTGAGAAGACGGATGACCGAGACATAGTCTTTCTGAAGTGCTAGCACCTTACGATCGGGTAGACCGTTACACCTAGTTTCCCCTACATCTGCTAGTCTACTACTGTAAGAGTTCGCACAACTTAATCAACTATGCTAGAGCCCATAATAGCTTGTGGCTGCACACAGAAGTTTCTAGCATGAATTATCTCATGATCCCTTTGAGCCTGGGTGGCGGTCCAAAAGAAAAACAGGCAATCGCTGGAATACCCAGGTGCCTCAATCCACCTAGATGTGTGTTTAAGTTGCCACCTTAAATAAACCATTAATTAACAATCTCACATCTGCCATGGATACACTCACCCAATCCACGTCTACTAGCATAGCATGGCATAATAAGCCAACGTAGAAGTAACTCCTAAAGGTTTGATAATAAATAGGTAATAGGTACTACCTCAACTACTTCCCAAACCCACAATTTAATTAGATCCTAATCATGCAATGTGTGAGGATTGATCTAATGCAATAAAACTGGGTAGTGGGAAAAGCATGATCAAAGTGTTACTTGCCTTGCTGATGATCTGGGAAACCTAGCGATTCGAAGTAGCAAGCGGTGCACTCCAGGTACTCTATCACAAACAAACAAGCATACAATAAGTACTCAATTAATGCACAGGTAAAACTCAAATAAGGGATGTAACCAGAAAGTTCATCTTAAGAACTCCGGTTGGCAAAAAGGATCAAATCGAACAAAGCAACGAAAGACAAACGGCAAAAGAAACAAGCTTCATTTACTATTCTGGATCTAGGGCAATTTTTACAGTGGCAAAAACTTGTTTGAGTTGGTTAAACGGAAAGAGGGTTTCGAGACAAAACTCCAGGCGCTTGAATCGCCTGATTCCGATAAACGAGCGAAAAGTTAGACTAAAACGAAAATCGGATCAGAAATCGTGATGTGAAAAATCGCGGATTTAATCCGAGAAAAAGAAAAACGATGAACGTTCGTTAAAATGAACGAACGAACAAACGCTCGCTAATTAAATAAACCGGAAAAAACAATCTATTTAAAAAAACTGAAACTAAAAAAACAAACAAAACCGTCGGAAAACCGAACGGTTTTCGAGAAAAACCGGAGGCAAAAAAAACTACCTCCGCAACTCTAGCGAACGGCGGCGGCGGTCCGGCGGGGCGGCGGTGCTCCGGCGGCGGCATCGGGGCGGAGGCGGCGCGGGCGGCGGCGCGGGCGGCAGCGCGGGCGGGCGGCGCGGCGGTGGCGGCGGCCGGCTAGGGTTAGGGTTTTAGGGTGGGGCGGCTTGGGCGTTGGCCGGGGGCCTCGGGGCGCTTATAAGAGGCCCGACCAGGAGGAGTCCTGGCCTGTTACAGCCCAAGGTTGGTTCGGACTTTTTTTAAATAATTACGCTCGAAAAAAAAAGAAATACTAAACGGACTCCAAAAATCCCGAAATAAATTTTCCCCGCTTTGAAAATCAAGCCGCATAGGATGAACATTTATTTGGGGCCTAAATGCAATTTTGAAAAACGCGCATTTTTCCTAAATTCAAATAAAATAGCAAATAAAACCAAAATAAATCTTATTTGATTTTTTATTAAATCCTCAATATTTCTTTATTTTGGGAAAGTCATTTTATTCCCTCTCTCGTATTTTTGTAATAGAAATAATTGAAGATCAAATAAATAAAGTCAAATGATCCTATTTTCAAAATTTGAGACAACTCAAATATGAAAATAACAAAATCCCCAACTCTCTCCGAGGGTCCTTGAGTTGTGTGAAATTTCTAGAATCAACCAAAATGCAATTAAATAGGATATGCAAAGATGATCTAGTGTATAACATTCCAAATTGAAAATTTGGGATGTTACAATCGATTACATATAAGTTGAGCTACTGTCCAAACCAAAGAGACATACAAGTTCATTAAAGTTTAATTACAACATGAGCTAATCGATATGTCAGAACTACATAGCATCACTACTTTCGACTCGACTCAGGGACCGGAGCGTGGATGAAGCCGCAGTCTATCGTGATGCTCATGAAATCGCGGGCGTTGTCATCCTGCATTTGTAGAGTTGTTTCTACCTCACTGTTGGATGGTTGATATCTAAGGTAGAACTGCCCCGAGGTAAGAAGGACATCTTGATGGATGATTTCCGCAAACTCTGACTGGATGCGAAAGAATTCTTGTCTGATGTCCGCGTCCTGGATTGCCGACAAGCGTGCGGCCCAATCTTTGAGATTATTTGGTAGCAGAAGGTGATTATGGTTCCTATGATCGCCCGCATGTGATGGATGGCGTAGTAGGCATGCTTCTGACCGCCAGGCGGCTGCTTGACGCAGGGGAATGTCGTATTGTGGGAAAACACGTGCTTGCCATACCTACGAATTGGCCTGCTAAAGGTGCCTCCAGATCTGGCGTAGCCGGGGAGAACATCATCAAGAACTTTCTTGATATTTGTGTAGTCTTTCTTCGACTGACGGTCCGAGTCGAAATACGTGACCATGGAATATTTCGGGCTTAAGAGGAAGAGTGTGCAATGTGTGTCACTACACAAAACACGGAATGTTAGAAGAAAAAAAGAACGATCGAAATCTAAGAAATCATATGTTACGAGGCGGTGAGTGGATGACTTACTCAGGAAAGTAAGGCACGAGGAAGTTATCCTTATCTGGGTTTGCCAGAATGATGCCTTCGAGGTATGAACTCGCGACTTGCCGGTCCCCAGTGCTGCCCAAGATCTTGGCACACATGTAGAAGGGGTCGACTATCACGATGTTCGGGGTCTTGTCTCTAATGGTCCGCATCTCCATACTCAGCGAAAATAGCTGAACGAAGGTGTAGTGCAGCGGATGAAGGTTAAACATAGCGTAGATGTCATCAAACCACAGGACGATCCACTACAAAAAAAAGACACATCCGTGACATTTTGGGCCGAACGAAATTTTTTTCTGTCATACATATGACACTTCTATGACGATAATTGTGACAAAACCCGGTATCATCATAGATGTGGTGGTCTCCTACTTCTATGACAAAAAATCATGATAGAAAATGGGCTTTTTGTCCTGGGCGGGCCGGAGACGCAGCTGCATGATATTCTTTGGGCCGTCCATGACGGAAAAAACCATGGTAGAAGCGAGGGGGGAGAAAATTTCGGGGAGTTCCCGGTTACGGTGGGAGGTCGGGGGTCGAGCGATGCGCGTTTCTCTCGTACACGTACGCACATGTGTGCGAGGCGTTGGCTCTAACTGAACCCGAGTGAGGCGTTGGGCTATAAGTGAACCCGAGCGATTGCATTGCAAGCTACGCGTTACTGAACCCGAGCGATCGATCGATGGCTGTTAACTGAACTCGATCAAGCGATTCCTTCGCTACTGCTGCTAACTGAAGCCGATCGATTGGATGAGCAGTGAGCGTTGCGCGGGGGGGGGGGTGGATGAATAGTGAGCGGTGGCGTTGCCTCTGGATGAACATGACCCCGTGGTGTGGAGGGCTGGATGAACAGTAGACGGTGGAGGGGTGCCCGTGGAGGGGTGGTTGAACAGTAGTCGGTGGAGTAGGTCATGGAGGCTGGATGAACAGGAGCCCGTGGAGGCTGGAGGAGGTCGACGGTAGCCCGTGGAGGCTGGAGGAGGTCGACGGTGGAGATGAACAGGACCCCCGTTTCAACTGTAGGAGGTCCGTTTCGTCCGTTTTGCGGTACGCCACACCCCTCCCAATCAACAGGATCCCCATTTCGACCGTAGGAGGTCCGTTTCGTCCGTTTTGCGATACGCCACAACCCTCCTGATCAACAGGACCCCCGTTTTGACCGTAGGAGGTCTGTTTCCTCCGTTTTGCGGTACGCCAGACCCCTCCCGATGAACAGGATCCCGTTTCGAACATGGCCGGTCGAACACAAGGCCGTTTCCTCCGTTCTGCTGTATGCCAGGCCTCGTGTCCATCGCCTGTTCTGTCCAAGCCCTCCCGATGAACACAACCACGCATTCCGTTCCGACCCAGCCGGTTGGCTCCCACGCGTTCCGTTGCCTCCCAATGAACACGACGCATTCCTTTGCCTCTGAACACGACGCATTTCATTTCCTCCCCATGAACACGACGCATTCCGTTGCCTCCCCATGAACACGAGGGCGACGATGTTTCTCCGTTCCGACCCAGCCATGTACACGAGCCCCGGCCGTACGTATGCGCGAGTAGGCGTTCGAGACCCTGCCCGTATGTACACATACGTGGCCGTATTTTCTTTCTTGCACCCTGGCCGTTGTACGTACGTGTACATGCTATGTGCGCGCCTCTACATCCACAAATATATATGTACGTACACGTTTGCCACCAGAATGACAACGCTACGTACTCTTCAACCAGGTGGGTCCCGACTGTTAGGCACTTCCTTGCGTGCGAAGATGTAGCTGGTGGGTCCCAGCAGTCAGGGGGAAACGTTTTTTTTTTGCGAAATACGGTGGCCCGTCCGGTGGGTCCCCGCTGTCAGGTGGAGGAATAATTATTTTGCACGTAATAAGGAGGCACTTCCTTGCTGCGGCCGTGGACCCAGCTGTCAGCCTCTCCACGTACAGTCCACGTCCGATGGAAGCCGTTCCTTGAACATGTTGACCATGCCGCGCCGAAAGCACCAGGGCGGTGGATGACAGCGAGGCCTAGGAAGGGGACGGCGCGGGGCCGGGGAAGACGCGACAGTGGATGCCCACGCGTAGAGGAGTACGAGGGTTCACTGGTTCGCTGCGGTGTGAGGCTGCCGTCGCCGCAGAATAACAGGGGGTGTGGGTGAGTAGAGGGATGGCCTGGCCAGCGCTGGGAGTAGTAGGGGCGGTGAGGCCTCTGCCGCATCGCAGCCGGCCACGGGAGGCAGGAGCACGAAGCACAACCGGCGCTGGTTTGGGTGGCTGGAGCAAGAAGACCAGAGGTTGAAGAAGCACTACGGCCGTTGGATGGACATCGTACGGTCACTGGAGCTAGAATCGTGCATATTGACTAAGTTAACAAAGCCCTCCGTCCCCGTCAACTTAGTAGGCCCACAATTCAGCCTGCCACTATACTGGGTCCCAGCTAACAGGGGGAGTATTCATTTTTTTGTGCGTAATAAGGAGGCACTTCCTTGCGTGCGAAGATATAGCCGGTGGGTCCGAGCTGTCAGCGGCGGTAACATTTTTTCATGAAATACAGAGGCCCTTTCGGTGGGTCCCTGATGTCAGGTGGAGGAATCATTATTTCGCGCGTAATAAGGAGGCATTTCCTTGCGTGCAGCCATGGACCCAGCTGTCGGCCTCTCACGTACAGTCCACTTCAGATGCATGTCGGTCGTTGACCATGTTGACCAGGCCGCGCGGAGAGCACCAGGGTGGTGGACGACGGCGAGGGCTAGGAAGGGAACGACACGGATGTAGGGAAGACTCGGCAGTTGTTTCCCAGGCGGAGGGGAGTACGACTGTATGATGGTTTACTGGTTCGTCTACCGTCGCCAGAGAATAACAACAGGTGTGGGTGAGTAGAGGGATGGCTAGTCCAGCGATGGGAGTACGGTGGGGCGGTGAGGCCTGCGCGGCAGCAGAGCCGGCCGCGGGGAGGAGGGAGCAGGCAGTCCCGCCGGCGCTTGTTTGAGGGGCTGGAGCAGGAAGAGCAGAGATTGAAGAAGCACGACGGCCGTTGGATGGCCACCCAACGGTCACTGCTTGTGCGTCAACCTTTTTTTAGGAAAGCCTCAAATTCGTGGAAAACAACATACAACCCATCTGCCATTATTTCTAATAATTTACAGCCCATTTGCTAATTATTAAGGTTTTTTGGAGCCCATATTATTTTTGTTAGCATTACAGCCCATATTGTGCCACGGTTAAAAAATTATATGAAATTTTGCATATTTCGGTGCGGTCCGAACTGTTTTTAATCCCGAAATTTTGACTCACATTCAAACTGATTTTAAAAATTAATGTAATTTAAAATCTCGAAATGAAAAAAAAGATATTTGAAACTAATTGCCAGTATGATGTGTTTTAAAAATGTACAGCCCATTTCTCATTACTGATGGGCCATTTTCTCAGCCAGCCAAATGAAAGCTCTCCTCGTCTTGAAAGATATGCAGCCCAACAGGCCTGACAAAGCGACTTACTTGGCAAATCACAAAAAAACTGGGCTGTGGCCGTGGACCCAGCTGTCAGCCTCTCCACGTACAGTACTCTTCCGATGGAATGTCGTTGACCACGTTGACCACGCCGCGCCGAGAGCACCAAGGTGCTGGACGACGGCGAGGCCTAGGAAGGGGACGCTGCTGAGCCGGGGAAGATGCGGCATTGGATGCCCACGCGGAGAGGAGTACGAGGGTTCACTAGTTCGGCTGCGGTGTGAGGCTGCCATCGCCGCAGGGCCTGGCTAGCGGTGGGAGTAGTAGGGGGCGATGAGGCCTCAACGGCAGCACAGCCGGCCACTAGAGGCAGGAGCAGGCGGTCTCCCCGGCGCTGGTTTGGGCGCCTGGTGCAAGAAGAGCAGCGATTGAAGAAGCAGCAGGACCGTTCGATTCAAATCCAACGGTTACTGCTGCTAAAATCGTTTGTTGACTAAGTTGACAAGCCCTATGTACGCGTCAACTTAGTAGGCCCACAGGTCAGCCTCCCAACTGGTGCACCCCAGATGTCAGTGGGAGGAATCATTTTTTCGCATAATAAGGAGGCAGTTGATTGCGTGCGGCCAGGCCAGCGGAGGGAGTAGGGTGGGCCGGGGAAGCCTGCGCGGCATCACAACGGGCCACAAGAGGAGGGAGCAGGCAGTCCCACCGATGCTAGTTTAGGCGGCTGGAGCAGGAACATCAGAGATTGAGGAAGCACGTCGGCCATTGGATGGACATCCAACAATCACTGCTACTAGAATCGTGTGTTCACTGACAAAGCCTTGCGTAAACAAGTCAGCCTCGAAATCTGTGGCGTGTACAGCCCATTTGCTATTATTTTTACTCATTTTCTAATTCATATGGAATTTATTGCAGCCCGTTTTCCTTTTTTAGAATTTTTGGCCATTTTCTGGTCAGTACCAGGGTAAAAAATTAACTAAATATGTGGGAAATTTTGAAAAAATTCACAAATTTTTGCTAGGGAACGAATTATTCTTAATCCAAAAGTTAATAGCCATACTAAAACAAATTTAAAAATAAATTAGTACTATGTCATGTTAAATCCAATGAATTACGTATAAGATATGAGTGAAGAACAAAAACAAAAAAAGAAACTTATATCCCGTTTGCTATAATTTTTTTGGAATTTTCAACCCCTTTTGATATTACTTTTAACAGACATTGACCATACTCTTAAGCCAGGCCGGAATGCATCCCTCCTCTTCTTGAAAGATTTGCAGCCCAGTAATTCGGAGAAAACAAATAGGCCTAGCTTGGGTATTCTTCAAAATGAAATACTGGGCTACCTATTTTCCCAAAGAACTGGTGCATGAGCATTTAGCTTTATTTATTTACTTATTTATATTTAGGGGACCATGAGCATGTACCTGGGCCGGATTCATGTGAGAGCCTCCCTTCCAGTTAATTATGGGCTTCTCTATTGGGCATTCATTAGTGGGTTGCATGTTATCAACAAGTGGAAAATGTGTTACGTACGAAAAATAGTATGCTCTACGTACGGTATGGGGCACTAAAGGATCGAACCATGCAACGACTTACAAAACATTGTGTTTTTCGTTCTAACAACACATTTATTCAACCAGCAGACGAAATATACTACTGATTGTACATTGAAAACAACAGCAGCAACAACCAGGGCTGGGGGTGCAACAGAAGCAGTAAGCAGGCCAGAAGAGTGAAGACCTCCACGAGCATCCACAAGCATCCAGCTGCCGCGACCATCGACGAGCACCATCCAAGACGTGTTCATGCCAACCCAGTACATACCGTTAATGTAGTTGAGGCTGACGGGGGTCAGATCGCAGTCAAGGGGGTTGATGCTCGCCACCCTACGATCGTTATGCTGCGTGACACGCTGTTTCTGAAGATCAGGCGGCATCAGCAAGCAAGGAGTTGGCTTAAAAAGCTCCGGCCTGAGGGCTTTGAGTACACGTTACAGCCCCGACGAGCATGCGGTGAGCGGCATGGTACTGAGATTGTCTACACACAAAACAATGAGCTTGATTACCTCTGTGGGGAGCGAATTCCATCCACTCTTTCGGCGGACGCTGCTCGGTTCTTCCATTGTTAGTGCTTGGGTTTCGGACAAGGGGGGAGGCGCCTTAGCGGGGATGGAAGATTGGACGAGATTATGTGCGGACAAAGATGGAGAAGCGAATATGTGCTGCGGGAAGTGGACAGGTGATGATGACTACAACGCGCCGCTTGACTTACGAGACACATACCAGCAGCGTAGGGTCATGTCGATGCCAGACAACTTGCTTGAGTGATCACCGTACTGGTACTCCCTACATTGCTATTCCCTAACTTGCCTGAGTAGAGTAGTAGAGTAGGACTCTGCTCTACTACTAGCACCGGAGGAGTAGTATATTCTAATCTAAAATAGTTACAAACTTCAATGCCCGAGCGTGGAACGACTACGAACCGTGCTCAAAGACCGTGTCTACGTGGTGTTTGGACATGAGCGACAACCTCAACGCCAATGGTGCTGCTCCCGTTGCACCGTATGTGTTTCTGTCCTTCCTGTTCGAAATCGTGGTAGAATTCATGATTTATTCTGTGCTTATTCGGATTAAATCTCGTAGTAACTTGCTCATATATTCAACTGGCGCAACGTCCCCTACAGCCACTCCCGTTTCATGGACGGTCTGGTCGATGCCTCCAAGGAGCCCTTCGTCCACTTCTATGAGTGCCCAATGCCGTTTTGTGGCTCGCCGGCGGACATGGTGCATCACCTCACGGACGCGTGCAGCGGTCACTGCTGGCCCTTGGCGGAGAACATCAAGTACGAGACGTGCTCCCCGTTCACCATGCCGGAGTCGCTCGAGGATCACCGCCGCCTGCTAGTCTCAGAGGAGGATGACAGCGTCTTCCTCTTGATCGTGGGCACTGGCAAGGCCCGCGCAGGCCGCCGCCCCATCTCTGTAATGTGCGTCAGGGGCGACGCCGCTGACGCTGACACTAACACGAGGCCGATGTACGGGTGCGTAGTCAGTGTTACTACCCCTCCGGGTCGCGTGGGCGGCGAGACCGGCCTCATCGAACGGACTTGGACTCTGGGGAGCTGGGACTATCCCGCCAATGTGGACTTGGAAAACCCATGGCATCCTTTACCTGCCGACGCGGTGCACGGGGACTCCAAGGAGGTTCACCTGGACATACGCATTATCAAGTTAAATGTTGATCATTAGTCTTCGCTCAATGTAATCCGCTGTCTAAGCATGTGGAGACTTCCATGCAGGATCTTACTCTATTGGAGTATCGCACATGAATAAAAGTGTATTCGTTTATGGTTTAGTCTAGAATCTTCCATGTATGAATTTTTACTACAGTACTGGTGAAAGACTTATGATGAGCCATTTCTTACATCTCCTCTGCCCACTTGCAAGTCATCCTGATTTAATCCCTCTGTCTAGGTGTATAAGGGCATGGTTAATATTACTTAATAGTATAGCCAACTGTTGACTATAAGAAAGTGCCATGTCATCTGTAGCCAACATGTATAACAATCGATACTCAAAAACTAATTCTTAAAGATCATTTCTTGCAAAGCACAATAAGTGTTATTTCTTCACAAGTTTTGGATGCAAGTTTTGGGCACCTTACTACTATAGATTAGTACGACCAAAAATTGAACTAACATTATATATAGTATGATAAATGCTGATGCATGTCACCTAAAATTATATCATTCAAAACTATGTTCAAATACGAATCTAACGATATAGTTTTTGTTGACATGCACTAACATTTTGTAAGTTAAATCTTCAGTCAAATTAAATGGGGGACTAATAAACCACGACTGATGTAGTACAAGTGTAGAGAGCGGCGCTGCACGGGAGTCTCACCTCTCACCCCGCTCGTGGCGCGGCAGTAAAGCCGTCATATCACAAAACCCAACCACTCCCAGTAATAAGTGGCCTGGTAAAATAAACGGACAAGCAACCATCACATCCCTCCGTCTTTTTTGCATTTCATCTCTCTGCATTTACTTTCTTCGGTTCATCTCGCACACTCGATCCCTAGCTACTAATCCTAGGGCCAGTTCTTTTGGCGGCTTCCCTAGCTTTTCCCACAAGACTAGTCAAAGTGGAGAGTAACAATAAGGCGCCTCACTCATTTATTTGGGCTTCTAAACTACTACTCCGTCCTGGTTTATTCCTCACCATTGTAATTTGTGCTAAATTTTGACCAAAGATTTAACTAGTTTATTCATCACCATTGTAATCCCTCCGTCTAGGTGTGTAAGTCATCTTACGAAAACCAAATAATCCCAAAACACTTAGGCGCGGTGCATTAACTGCTACCTCGTTTCTTGTTTCTTGACATATCAACCAATAAGAGATAAAGAGTGTGAATGCTTTTAATGACTTGAGATATCAAACACGACATGCAGTGGTTAGTTCATTGCATGCAATACTATTAATTAGCAAATAAACATTAACGTTTCTCATTTTCTCCTCCTCCTTGGTCATGGTGCACAACCTAAGATGACTTACTCACCTAGACGGATGGAGTAGTGCATGTGACATGCACTAACATTTCATTAGTTAAATTTATGATCAAAATTTGACACAGATTACAATGGGGACCAATAAACCAGGACGGAGGTAGTAGTTATGGGATTACTAATCTAGAAGCCTAAAAGAACTGGCCCCTGGTACTCCTACTAGTAGTAGTACTCAAGTTGGAATTCCAATTGCATGGCACAACTTGTTAGGAAAAAAATTTGATACAAGGTGTAGGAAGCGGTTTGGGAATTTGCATGCCTTTCCAACCAGTGAGATACTCCGTACAAAGTACGACAGAGAAATAACCACACAGAAGGAAGCTAAAAGTAAACAATCAAATGAGCATTTTTGCATTTGTTTTGCATTGAGTCGTTTCACAAGCTTGACTAGTGTTGTTTTTCTACTTTTACAAAAATCGCATCGTAATGTTAAAATGTGCATTTGCACGTACTCCCTCCGTCCGGGTTTATTAGGCCTAAAGACAACTTCTCTTAGACCAAGACACATAGTAATTTGCTCACATTAATTCTTCCATTCCACTCCCAATGCACTCTCTCACATGCATGCAGCCAATGAAAAAGCACACATGAAGTGTATTAACTTTTTAGCCATGGCACCAACAACAATATCTTTCAATAGAACCAATGAAATGGTTGCATGCATGCACCTTACCAACGCGGGGCCTTATAAAAGGGGACATGCTTGTGATGCTGAGAGGCCTAATAAACCCGGACGGAGGGAGTACATAAGTAATAGTAGTACTCCCTCCGTCTAGGTGTATAAGTCTTCCCTCCTTCTTGGTCATGGTGCACAACCAAAGATGACTTATTAACCTGGACGGAGGGAGTACCACAGTCTACAAGCATATATCGAGAGAGACGTGTAGTGCGATAGTATATAGTAAAGTTTGTGCTATATGCACGTACTTGCAAAATGCGTATGAATACACAAGGTTTCCAAACTTTCCCTTTTACATACTTAATTAAGGACGCTAAAAATTCCTGAACGTTTGGGATTTATCATTTGCGTCCCAAAACTAATGAGATCGCCTTACGAAACAAAAATTATACTCCTCCTAAAAGCCACGGCGCTCGCAGGAGCGCTTGCGGCACGCCACGAGTGCCCTGGTGCGTGGCCGTTTCCCAACGCACCGACACAACGCCTCTTCCTCAGCCTCGCAACTCGCGAGGTGCTGATTGGCGGCTTGCCGGCGGGCAAGCGCGATCTCACCGGTGTGGTGATCTGGCGCCAACAGGTACTCCTCCTTGCTGGAAGCGTGCACCCGGTCCATGTACCGCCAAGCGTAGATGAGGCGCTTGGGCCCGACTGCACTCAGGGCGTCGGCACGGGCGTCCTGCGCCACCCTCACGGCCCTGGCACGAGCCTTCTGCCGTAGAGCCAATCGCGTGACTCTCTCGGACGCGACATAGGCCTCCCAGGCAGCTTGTTTCGCGGTGCGCTTCTCTTCCTCGGCCTTCTTCTCCGCCTCTATTTTGGCGCACTCTGCTGGAGGCAAAGCCTCCCACAAGGCGACATCCATTTCTTTCCAAAGCTCCTCAAGGCTGGGGGGCTCGGCGGGCGGTGCGCGTTATCCTCGTAGCGGGGAGCCGACGCGTCCTCCGGCGCGCGTGCTGGTGAGATTGGGAACGCCGACGCGTCCACCTCGACGCGTCGCAGTGAGGAGCGGAACGCCGACGCGTCCTCCTTGCCTAGTGGCGGCGAGGAATGGAACGGCGACACGTCGCGTCGTGGCGAAGAGCGGAATGCCGATGCGTCCTCCTCGACTAGTGGCGGCAAGGAACGGAACGGCGACGCGTGACCGTCCGCGCGGTGCAGCGAGGGGCTCCGAGGGCTTGGGAGGGGCGATGCCATGGTGGTCGACGTGAGAGGGATGGGAGGAGATAGCGATGAATGTGAACGTGAGGGGGAGGAGATAGCGATGTCATGGGAGGCGCATTATTTATAGTGAGCAATGGCACACCTATTTAAGATATGACTGAGCTGCACTGACTTAACTACAGGTCCAGTTGTTTCACTGACATGTGGGCCAGACCCCTGTTGGGCCCATATGTCAGTGACCCAATGCACCTGCAGTTAAGTAACAACTACATGGGCATATTTGTTGGAGTAAATTACGGGGGAGCGAAGGGGTGGAAATATTGCTGGTCACAACGGATTGGACGAGCGTGGGGGAGGAGAGTCATGCATGCAGATTAAATTAACCCCGCTAAAAGAACGATATTTTAAACATGGCTACTCGATCTGTGGCAAATGGCAAGCCACCGCGCTCCAAGTCCTTCACCTGTGGTCCCGACCATCAACTCCTACGGATCAAATTATCACGCGAGCTGACTATTCATACAAAGGTGCTCCACCACATACCCGGTACCCGCGAATGCAGCAATCATGCACCTAGGGTTTTAGGGTTTATTTGTTAACGTCGCCTTTACGTAACACTCATGTGTGCAAGACAGCGAGAGGTCGACTGCGTGCGTGCAACACTTCTCTTCATATATGTACTCCATCGTTTGTCTGGTGTCCCAAAAATTATAATAACTACTAGCAATGTGCCAATGCGTTGCCACACGATCAAAGTAGATTAATACATATTCACCGATTTGATAGAAAAAAAGTCTAGTTTTGAAATACGTATATCACTAAAAATATGTTATGTTTCACTCAAAATATATTCCTTTGCCGGTTTTGATCAGATAAGGGAGGAATGTTGTTGGTTTCAAGATTCGTGATGTGGTATATGTTTAATTTCTACTCTTACTAGCAAGATGCCCATGCGTTGCACGGAACATCAAGATCTTGTGGGAGAAAAGGATGAACGAGGGAAGGCCTTATCTGCAAATGTGGTGAAGAGTGCGGGTAAATTGCCATATTTTCCTTCCTATCCGTGAGATATAAATCGGATGACCTACATTGCAGGACGGTAGGCCCACCATCATCACCAACTCTATTTTTTATCCCTACTCTTATAAAAAGCATTGTCGGTGATGATCGTGTGCCTGCCATCCTGCAATATAGGCCGTCCGATCTATATCCGACGGATAGGAAGGAAACTATGGCAATTTTGCAAAAAGATACCCACACCCCTCTCCACATTTGCAAATAAGGCCTTCCCTCGTTCATCCTTTTCCCCCACAAGATAAACTACTCATACAAATGCATCTTGATGTTCCGTGCAACGCATGGGCATCTTGCTAGTTGTTGCAAAAAGCCCATGTGTGTGAGAGAGAGAGGGATAGTGGAGGAGGATGGAGTGCATGTGTGACAAAGACACAAGGAGTGTGTGTGCGATAGTTATCAGCTTAAAATGAAGCGATAGTGTGCGTGTGTGCATGATCGAGAGGGCGTGTCTCAAGAAGGGAAGAAAAATCTACATAGATACAAGGAGCGGGAGAGACATGTATGTGATGGTGGAAGCACGAGTGTGCGGGTGTATAAACCTATCTAGAGGCTAGCTAGTCGATAAATGTTTGTGAGAGAAATACGAGTCGGGGTGCGAAAGCAAGAGTTTTGTGTGTGTGTGAGAGAGACGGTAGTCGGGAAGGGGAGTGGAAGCCAGAGTTGTGTGTGTCTGTAAGAGAGAGGAGACGGTAGTCGGGGTTGTGTGATCGGTAAACAAATGAATAATGTCAGTCTGGGATGGAGACGAAAAGGAGACCGCAACAAATGTTGTGTCTACAGGAGAGAGAGCGAGAGAGTAATTTTAGTGGTATGAGTCATATGTAGAGACATATAGGGTGTGTGAGAGAATCCCATAGAGAGAAAGACAAAGTGTCACACCCTAGCAAGTTCATGCATTAGAGTGTTTGCATCATGTTTAATTCTCCTAGAAAGATGAAATGGGGATAACAAAACCCCCCAGCACCCCCTTAAACCAACTAGGGTTTACTAAAATTGGTTTCAATGAACCCAAAATACCCTTCACAAAATGTTCATCCTTTCTGGATTGGGCTAAAACCCCTGGCAAAAATGGTGCACTCTTTTCTAGGACATTCTGGATTTTTTGAATTAAATCATAAGTATTTGAATTTGGCATTTAAATACTATAAACTATTTTAAATGCTCAAATAATTCTGGAAATAAGTGTGGGCTGTTGGAAATAATCTAAACAGAGCCTATGATTATTTTCAGGATTTTTGTAAGTGCCTAACTATTTTTATTAAAGCCCTAAAGTTACAGAAAAATAGAAAAAGGGAAACAAATCAGAAAAGAGAGAGAGAGAAAGGCCAGAGGCCACTAACCTGGCTGGCCCGGCCCATCTGGCATGTGCCAGTCATCACCTACCTCTGCCAGTAGGTAGAGGAGGGACACCGCGATGCCGCCGAGCTCGCCACGCCACCTCCCTGAGTGCCTGCCCTCGCCCGCGCCAGCGCGACGCCTCGAAACGCCTCCGCGGCGCCAGCCCATCCCCCTGGACACCTCACTCCTCCTCCTGCTCTCTCCCTCGCTCCCCCGAAACCATGGCCGACGCAGCCGCCGCCGTCTTGCCGCCGTAGCCGTAGCCACCGTCGTCCCCGTGCCGCCCCACCTTATCCACGAGCTCCACCGCATCTCCCTCGACCTCGTCGATGAGCCACGAGGCCCCGGACGTGCTGCAACGCCGCCACCGCTGTCGTTCCCCTCGTCGGCCACCGGAGATCATCGCCGACGATTCGCCACCTCCCGAGCTTCCCTGAGCCCGCTTCGACGCCTGCTGCAACCGCTATGAGCTGCTGCTCCTCCTCCCCCTCTCCGTTTTCTAGTTTGCACACCGTAGCTGCCGCTTTGCCGGTGACCGAAGCCCACCACCGCCCGGCTTTATCACCGCCGTGACCCGAGCTCGAACCACCCGCGCCCTTGCACCGCATCGCACTCCTGGTGCCTCCAGGAGGCCGCCTAGCCCCTCTACGCGCTCGCATGCTTGCTCTGGCGCCACGCTCACACGAAGCCGAGCTCCGGCCGCCGCCAAACTCGTTGCCGGCGCCTTTTCCGACCACCCCAGCTCCTCCCGCTTGGCCTACCAGATGCGCGCGAGCCCCAGCTACGCGTAGGACCAAACCGTTGTTGATTTGGTCGACTGTGGGCAAAACCCGACGCTCTCCGCCGCGTCTGTCGTCGCCGGCGTCGAGCCGTGGACCAACGCCGGCGGGTTTGACCCGTTGACTCTGACTGGGTGGGCCCAGGTTGACTCCCCCTAAGTCTATGACAAGTGGGCCCCCTCTGCTAATTAACCTAGGGTTGGCGCTAACTAATTTTAGTTAGTTTAGGTCACTAACATGCAGGCCCAGGCCCACTGACAGTTTAGTTAGTACAAACTTAATTATGTTAGTTAGCTGAGACACTGACAGATGGGTCCCACCAGTCAGGTTTGACCTGGGCTAGCGCCTTTGACCGCTGACGTCACCTTGATGACGCAATAACTAATTTCTGGATTTATTCTTATATAGGAAATTCCAGAAAATAGCCAAAACTTCTAAAAATCATAGAAAATCAACCATAGCTCCAAATCAAACAAATTATATATGAAAAATGATCAGAAAAATTCAATATTTCCATCTGTAATTTTTTCATGCATGACAAAACACTTTAACCTTGCTGTTTAGGTGAAACAAGCTAATACACTTATTATGCATAAGAACTTAAGCTTTCATTTGAATCTTTGATTCAAATGGACCCATATCAACTTGTTTCACATTGCATTAGGCAGGACACATCATTTTGCCATGTCATAGCATGCATCATGTTGTTGCATATTGCCATGTGTTGATTATATTCGGTGTGTCTTTCGTGGTAGGTTCTGCCTCCGAGGATATCTCCGAGTATCCAACTGAAGGGCAGTACCCTACTACCACTCCATCAGGCAAGCAGCCCCATTGATCATATCGATACAATCCCATGTTCTCGCCTCTGCTCTCATTTACTCCATTAAGACAACAACGTTTCAAACTGCTATGTGCTACGGTAGTTGAACTCTTATCCTCTGCATGACCTGTCATTGCCACAGTAACTAGATGAAACCCACTAGCATGTGTAGGAGTTGATTGAGCCATGTTTATGTTTCCTACCTTACTATGCCTGCTATGCTTAGAGTTGTGTCAGGTCTGGTTCATCTGGGTGATGGGCTAGAGTGAAATGACTATGTCGGTAATGTGAGAGATGTGTTGAACATGATTTGGTAAAGGTATCGATGAGAGGCCATGTAGGAGTACATGGTGGGTTGTTTCATTGAGGCCGTCCCTAAGAACTGAGATCTGTATGTGTGATTTTAAGAATCAGCTACTACCATGCATTGGGATCCTTAATTGACCCTCTCGGCTTCCTAATCACCCTAGTACTCTGTCCAGGAGTTGGAAATAGTTTCTGGTGTTTGTAGGTTATGTGTTGGCGGCCGTGCGTAGCGCAGACCCTAGGGGTGGGCTATGATGCGGTAGATACACCGTGGCACGGTGTACCGAGTCACCCGTTTGGTGTCTCGGGAACCCTGTTCACATCATTCGGGGCCGTATGTGGAAACCTCGGCCGAACTTCCTGCGGATGGAACCTGGATAGGCGATAAACCTGGACTAGAGACTTGAGTGTTTAGGTAGGCCGTGGCCGACACCCTCGTTGGGCTTCCGCTTGAAGGTTGCCGAGTACATGTCGTGTAAACGACGGTAAGTGGTGAGAGCGTGTATGAAGAAGTACACCCCTGCAGGGTTAACATCATCTATTCGAATAGCCGCGTCCGCGGTAAAGGACTACTTGGTTGCCTATATAGTTCATAGACAAGTTAATGGTTACTACTAAAAGACTCAAGATAAGTGTGAGTACCGAGGATGGCTCTCTCATAGGATGACGAGGGAGGATTCCTGGTGGAGTATTGTGTTGGTGATTAGTGGACTCGTGTGAGAAAAATATTTTACTAGTGGTGTCTCGTAGGATAGCTTAGCCAAGAGTCAAAGCTGGCTTGCTGCAATAACTCCACCACCTTCTTGAGAATGAGCATGTATAGTAGGTTCTGATGTAAGACTTGCTGAGTACCTTTGTACTGATGTTTGCTTAATTACTGTTTTCAGACTACAACACCGCCCCCTCCGATGGGTTTTATGTAGACCTCGACGTTGATGAGTAACTTGCCACCCAGGTGGTGACCCTGGCCATGGAGGGCCCTATGTAGATAGACAGGCTTCGACAAGCCTTCTTTCTTTCTAGTGTCTGTACTCAGACTATTTGCTTCCGCATGTGCTTGTATGCTTGTATGACTTGAGTGTCGGGTCATGTGACCCCTACCTGTATGAACTTGTTATGTATGGCTCTCTAGAGCCTTTAAATAAAGTACTTGAGTTGTAGAGTTTTGTTGTGATGCCATGTTGTATTTGCACATATCGAGCATATTGTGTGTATGATTGAAATGCTTGGTATGTGTGGGATCCGACAATCTAGTTGTTTATCCTTGGCAGCCTCTCTTATGGGGAAATGTAGTCTAGTGCTCCTCGAGCCATAGTAGTCCGCTACAGCCCGGTTCACCGGAGTCCTGCTAGCCTAGCACTACTGCTCAGGACACTTGACTAGCCGGCATGTGTTTCACTTCGTTCCTATGTCTGTCCCTTCGGGGAAATGTCACGCGGTGACATCCGGAGTCCTGCCTAGCCTGCTACAGCCCGGGTTCCCTGGAGTCCTGTTAGCCCAGTGCTACAGCCCGGATTCACACGCTGATAACCGACATGCTCGATGTGATTCATGTATGCCTGTCTCCATAGGTCTGTGCCGCTTTGGGTTCACGACTAGCCATGTCGGCCCGGGTTCTCTGTCATATGGATGCTAGCGACACTATCATATACGTAAGCCAAAAGGCGCAAACGGTCCCGGGCCATGGTAAGGCGACACCTGTGGGGATACCGTGTGTGAGGCCACAATGTGATATGAGGTGTTACTGGCTAGATCGATGTGACTTGGAATCGGGGACCTGACACAAAGTGAAAGACGAGTGGAGACTGTGTGTGTGGCGGTGAAAAAGAAAGCTTAGGTACCGAGTGATACCAGAGAACAATAGAGACGTGAGAGATAATGAAAACCGTGTAATGTATAATGATAGGGAGAGTGTGACACTTCTCAAGGGAGACGTCGAGAGACCATGTTTGCGAGGATAGGAGAAACATGAAGTGAGCGTGCGGGTGAGTTGGAGAAAAGAGAGTGATAACTACCTGAAGGAGCATGCATGCGAGAGAGATGGGCGTGAAAGGAGTGAACAAAAAATGGATTCAAATATTTGAATTCGAGATGATGATAGATGTAATCCATACTCGAACCAAAATTGATCTATCAAACATGCATACTCTTATGAATTCACGCACATCTATGTTATTTAATATGTAGATATTACTGATCCATACATTTTAGTAGAACATAATTTGGCTAAAAAAATTCGAATTCAACCTTAAGATTTCGAGATCGTTGTATTTGTAAATCATATTATACATATAAAGGAGCTGAATTCTTTGTTGTGCTTTTGAAAGTATATATAAAAAATGATGTATATAGAATGTAATTCCAATTGAAAATGGATCCCGCCCGAAAAAAATAGAATACAAACGGGATTCGAATTGAGTTGGCACGGTAAACGTGCACTCTGAAAAATTTGAACGAAGCGGGGAAAGTCGCAGTAACCACCTGAAACCAAAATCTGCGAGATGGAAATTGCTGCTGCCTATCCCTGCCACGCAAAGCCTATCTGCTGGATTTCTATAGGTTTCGATAGTGGTAGGTTTGCAATTTCACCCAAACATGACGTAACCGCCTCTCATCCGGATTCATACACGGTGGGCGCCAAAACACAGTGTGTCCTCAGCCGAAAACGACTCCCTCCCCGATTCGTATTCATACACGGTGGGCGCCAAAAACAAACTCTCGTCGGCAAATATTCGGTGTATGCGAGATTATCATCCTATCCCCAACAGACTAATGTTGTTGTGATGTAGTAGAAATTTGAAACGGGGGCTAAGTTTGTACATTTCCTCGCATTTGAGACAAGCGCGCCCTGAATACATGGTTCCCCCCTTCCTCTCTACCTCCCTTTTCCCCATTCGTACTCCGTGGGCGCCAAAACACCCTCTCCACCCCACCCTCCTCCGCCCGCCACCGTCCGCCACCCCATCCACCGTCGTCCTCCTCCACCATGCCGGAGTTGATACCCCGACGCCGCCGTCCATTACAAGTGATCGACCTCTCTCATCCACGGCTTCGGACCGGGATCCTTGCATCCTATCCTCTCGCTTCATCCCCGCCGTCGTCCACCTTGCCGGCCCTGCTCCTATGACCGTCTCATCCACCGCGCCCTGCCGCCATCGTCTACCCTCCTAGATCTGCTTCCATGCCACCGACAGCCATCGCTACCGCAGCACCGTCAAATTCTCAGCAGATGCGTACACGGCGCCGCACCAGAGGCAGTACTCTTTTGTATCTGGTCTACTTATTTATCGCAACAAGAAAATAGATCGCCACTGCTTTACTCTGATTTCTTGTCTTGGTTGCGAAGTTGCCTTTCTCCGGTTTGCACCTTCAGATCCGCCATAGCACGCTCAACACTATACTCCCAATGCTTATGGTTTTCCCCTTTTATATTCCACACTAGTTAAATCACAGTATACTAAATTTCAAAATTGGGTCAGTCGATTTTCCAGAGCTCGCCGGAGTTCGCCGGTGCGATTGAAGGGGCTCGGGTGGTTGTGGGGCCTCGCTGAACAAAGAAAACTCGATGCGGGTGGGGGTTGGGGCGGGGGGGGGGGGGGGGGTGGCAGAGGAACACAGGCGGTGGGGGCCAGTGGTCCGGCCGGCGGCCCATGCGGTGTTCTGTATGGGAAGAATCAGAGACGAGGAAGAAGAAGGGTTAGGAGACGTAGGATCTTCATCCAACCACCTGAAATGGTCGAGAGACAGCTGGGAGTTGCATTCTTAATGCGCTCTGGTTCATCATGTGTGGGCACTGCGCAACCAACATTTTATTATCCAAAATCTGCTTGCTCTTCTATACCATGTTCCTCTTCCGTTCTTCTTTAATATATACTCTCTCCGTTCCTAAATACAAGTCTTTGTATAGATTCCACCATGGAATACATATGGAGCAAAATGAGTGAATCTACACTCTAAAATGTATCTGGATACATCTATATGTGATCCATAGTGGAAATCTCTACCAAGACTTATATTTTGGAACGGAGGGAGTATTATAGTAGTATAGTATGTTCCTTGTACTGAAGATGAGCAGGGACATTTGCAGTGTAGAGGTCTATACGGTCGGTTGTGATGGACACTTTGAGCCTCTCTGATTCGTAGGATCTTCTAAACATAGGAATAGAATTTGTAGTGGCCTGCCCACTTGAATCCTATAAGAATAGCAAGGAAATGCGGGGAGCTGTGTCGCCTTTGAGAGTTACACTGATATTAATAGTACCGCACCTTCACTTGAAGAGAGCTGGTATCCGAAGCCTTTCTAGCCGTACCGGCAATACTAGCACATATATTCCAGCAAGTTCCACTTTGCTGATTTTACTCTGATGATTAAGGTTTTCCCGTTATATCTACACTATGATCTATGTAGCTGCTTTGTGTCGCACTAGCAGCAGTCCACTCTTGAAGCTAAACACTGCAATGACTTATAAAATTGGCACCAAGGCATTGAGTGCCATTCTGGATGCAATGAAACTCATACGCTCCCCACCTGTTGATTCTTGTTCAGAATATGATCCTAATGACTATTCTAACCTCAAGGAGTCAAAGGCAGATGGCCTGTCCTGTTCACCCATCAAGGTGCCTATTCTAATTTGGCAATGTTTTATTGATTGCGGGTATATTGCATATGTTGTCTTGCATTTCTTCTACTTTGTTGCATCGCCATCTGCTTAGTTTACTCATCATATATGTCGAGATGCCATGCCCATCCATTATCAATACATATTCCATCTGTCATCATACCATGTTTTTCCACTCAAATGATGTTCTTGTGCATAAGACATCAAAAAGGAAGAGGGTGATTGCCGAACCTGAAGGAGCACCAGCAAAGTCCTTGAAAAACATGGTGGTGCCGGAGAAATCAGACAGCATCCCACTTATATTGGCTATACAACCAGTGACACAAAACGTAGGACCGACTCCAGCAGACTGTACCCATACTTCACTGGCCACACCACTAGCCCCACCACACAGGACCTGCACTCCAGCAAAAGGTATACCGATTTCATTTGCCATAGCACCAGCTGTACCAAAGAAAAATCCCACTCCAGCAAAAAGTACAGCAAGTCCACCGGCCGAAGACCTATCCCAACTGCAGAGATGGCTGATTCCTGCAGATTGGAACCCCATTCCATTTATTCCCAGTTTAAAAGACAATGCTTTCAATGTTGTTAGGGACTACGTGCATATATTCCCATCATGGGAAGATTATTGTGAAGACAAACACCATTTTCACATCTTCCTGTCCAACTTATGTGTAAGTGCTATTATTCATGGTTATTATTTTCCTGCTTTCTGCTGATTGAACACATCAATGATTTACATTACATTGTTGTAACTAGGCGAGGGTCAATCTGGATAGTCATGAAGAGCAAAGCTTGCTTGTGCTTTTCAAAGAAGCATTGCAGTAGTATCGGTGTTACCTGAGGAAATCACACTTTGATGGCAAGTCTATAAACGAATTTCCGGTGAAGTCTCCTGTGCTAAATTTAGAAGACATTGAATGGAAAAACCTTGTTATGCACTGGTCTCGTTCCAAGGATGAGGTACTGTCTATGAAATCACATGACAATTTGAACTTCTACTTTTCCGCCTGTGCCTTATGGATTTTTTTGAAATCTGCTCGAAGAAGAATTCTGGTTTGACAAGAATGACAGGATATCGCAAATATGCTGCCCGCTGCTTTGCTCTTGTTAGTACATGTTGTCCTGTATCACTGTACTTGCATACATACCTGGTTCATTATGTGACAGCAGTATGCATGATAGCTTGCTTATCAATTGTCCGCTCCAAATTTTCCGATCTGTATGAATGGTTACATTAGTGTAGAATATATCCAATGCCAATGATTTTCAGCTCTGCATTGTTCTTGTAAGTACATGCTGTCCTTTATCAGTGTACTTATAATGACAGGTACTTGTTCATGTACCATCACTCTGCAGCTTATTTTCCTTTGCCCTCCATTTTCTACACATCAGATCTATATTTACTCTTACCATAAGGTTGGTACTGAAGAAGTTTAGCTGTGCATTGCTCTTGGCTATACCTTTTTCCTGTATCGCTGCACTTACATTTATAGCTACTTGGTTATGTAGCATCACTCTTCATCTTATCTTAAACACTCTTCATTTTTTCGTATATTATCACATCTATATTTACTCTTAACAAAATGTGGAATAAAGGCAATGCTTTTAAAGAAGATTCTGTGGTAAACTTCTTGAATTGCCCCCCATCAGCATGGACAAGGCCTTTATAGAGCCTGTCTTCACCAATAATGTAAGTTTGTCCATCTCAAACCTTCAAACTTTGTTGTATATATTTGGTTAGGCATGACTGCAACAGCTGTTTATTTTTTGTGTTTGCATCAAATTGCCTGTTTAAAGTTTATTATGTAGTTCATAAACAAAAGTTTGTCCTTTCCCAATTTAAGTTTTCAGTTGTACAACCAAGTTCCTTCTTCATACCATGTAAATTAAACTATACAGAGCAAGTGATCTTCTTTTGCACTGCATGTATGCTTCTGTTCTTCATCCGTAATCCAGTGGTGTGGTGAACCTACCCACTACAGCACAATGTCATATTCTGCAATGTCTTAACTATGAACAATGTCATATCATTCTACTATTATTTAAACCGTCTCTTCATTTGCCAATCTGAAATGGTATAAATTGAAAGCACACTAACCATTGATACTTATGAGTTCTTGATCTGTAATCCAGTGGTGTCATGAAGCTGCCAACTCCTTCACAATGTCATTTCCTGCCATGTCTTGACCTGAACAATACCATATTGTGTTAATGCAATTTTAAACTGTGTCACTTTATTCGTCAGTAAGAAATGTGATGAATTGTCAACACTGATACTTTTATGTGCAAAACCTGTCATCTATCTGCTTGTTTATCTTTCAGAGTGAGGAAGATATAAGTGTTGAACAAGCGCAGTCTCATCATCTTGCTCAGCTGCTTGCGCTGCAGCTCCCCAGCAGGGCTAACCTTTCTTGAACTCTATTGAAGTGTTGTTGGTTTTGTATATTATTTTGTCGGCGTGTTTATTTGCACTGGTGTCGATATTTGATGCCCGGTGTATGTAATCTGCTGTCTGCTTGTGCTTTGTTATCATAGTGGCGAACTTTGATGCCCAGTGGATGTAATATGCCGTAATTTCTTTATTGTATAGTCTAGGTTTTTTCTTATTCATGATGCTGCAGTTATTTTACTGTATATATATATATCCTATCTTCGCAGTAAACCGGCCAAACCGTAAAATTACGGTACATAATCGGGCTGTCATGCAATCACGATGTAGGTTGGGCCTGAAACGTGCCGAACATCTCACGGGCCGGCAGCATCCCCGAAATGAACCCCGGCCCATGATTGTGCGAATCAAATCACGGGCTTTTAACATGCGAAAATTGTCTCGGTCCTTGTTTGGCCCAATCAGATATCGGCTGCGAGCAGGCCGGATGCAAACCGGGCCGTAGTTAGGCCCAACTATATGACGGGCTTTTAACAGGCCGAAATTAATATAGGGCCAAAATGTTAAACAGGCCCTTAACAGGCCAAAACTAATATCAGGCCGAATTACTAAGTGGGCCTTTAGCAAGTGGGCCCAAAAGCATAGTGTCCAGTTGACGGGCCGAATCTGATATGGGCCATAATTGAGCCCAAAGCCTCTTAAAGGGCCGGACCTGATCTGGGCCATAATTTGGCCCAGAACATGGTAGGCTTTTAACGGGCCGGATCTCGTATGGGCCACTATTAGGCCCGGAGCGTGGCAGGCCATTAATGAACCGGATCAAATATGGGCCGGCATTTGGCCCAAAACATGGAGCCAGTTAATGGGCCGGCCTACTAGGGTCCTCAAAATCTTGTGGGCCTATAGCTGGGCCGGCCCATTAATGTCGGCAAAATCTCGTGGGCCTTTAGCTGGGCTGGCCCATTATGATCCGCAAGAATCTTGTGGGCCTTTACCTGAGCCGGCCCATTATGGCACACAAAAATCTTGTGGGCCTTTACCTGGGCCAGCCCATTATGGGACGCAAAATCTTGTGGGCCTTTAGCTGGGCCAGCCCATTATGGTCCGCAAAATCTCGTGGGCCTTTAGCTGGGCCAGCCCATTATGGTCCGCAAAATCTCGTGGGCCTTCAGTTGGGCTGGCCCATTTAAACTTGATGGGTGGGTCCACATGTCAACATATCATAGGCACGTCTCGCCCATTGGATGAGTGACACTTGTGCCAACGCGGACCTGACACGTGTCTCCTCCAGCTAATGATGATTTTACACGTGGAAAATCCCCATTGGCCGGGGCTGTTAACGGGTTATCGGATCCAAAACCCGACCCGATAGCTTAACGGTGTTCCGTTACGGTGGATGCCACGTGTCGGTCACCCTTGACGAAAGCACTTCTGTGACGCGTGATTTATCATCATGGAAGTGGACACTTCCGTGATGATAATTTTGGTAATGTCATGGAACACTTCTACGACAGCACAGGTATGACTATCTTGATTCTGTCATAAAATCACCATGGATGTACATGCATGACAGAAAACGCGACCTACTGTGACAAACATGTATCATCACGTAAGTGTATTTTTTTTGTAGTGATCATACCCCTGATGGCGTTATCCACAAAGCCCTTTCCCTCTGGCACCTTGGCCATGAAAACCGGGTATGCCACATCATTCTCTCGGAGACACCGCTTCTCCAAAGAAAGACTCCGCATAGCACCTGTTGCAGCATTGAGCTGATTAGTCGGTAGCATCGGCCAACCCGCCACATGCACCCTCCTCGAGATATCCTTAGGTGAAGGTGGCCCGTCCTAAGCACGGATAGTACTCAGTGCCGGCTGGCTCGCACCCTTGTTACTCTTTCTTTTCCGTCCCTTCTTGACCTGCTGTAATGGGATCGAGTTCTACTAACAGACAGCCTTCTTGAGTGTGTTGGGGCTGATAATATTTCGCACCTTGGCTATCTGAGGCTCGGTGAAGGTGGCAGCTGGAGGCGTCTCCTAAGAACTGAACGCCAGACGACGCCTGTTGCAACTGGGTTTCTTCGCGGTACCAGCTAGATCGTCTTTTGCAGGGTTGGGTTCTTGAGAAGGAGGCCCCAAGAATTCGTCACCGTACCCATGTTCGTTGAAGTACTTATCGACGTTGGTAAATGTACCGTCGTTGTCATCGTCGGCGTTGTCTGGATCCTGTGCCATATGCATGTACGGATCCTATGCCATATCCATGTCTGGCATGTCCGGTAGCGTTGCGGGGGTCTTGCCATGGCTTGGCGCCGGCACGGCTGGCGGTGTTGTCTGTGGGGTGGTGTCCCCCGCCCCCAAACGAATCTGGCTCTTCGGCCAAAGCATGGGCCAGTTTATGCAGGTGCTGAGGGTCATCACATCATCTTCGTCGTCCCCATGGGGTCGATACGGAGGTAACATCTCGTCGAAGCCCGGAAGCACCCGAACCAGTTGAACCCTATAAACGGTGGGTGGCATCTGATTACTGTGGAACACGCGGCTGCCCGATTGAACGATTCTGCCCTTGGCGACATCGACCAACTCGTCGTTCAGGAAGTGCAGGAGAGTGCACGGAACGTCAGCGGCGCCCTGCGAAAACATGTAGGGCGTCATGGATGCCCAGTCAAAGTCAAGGAGATGAAGTCATCGGCCGAGAGGCTTAATTAGTTACCGTGATGGCGTCGACCTCGGCTAATGTCGAGGCACCGCCAACGGCGGGCGTGTAAGTGACGGAGGGGCCGCTTGCTGCCGAGGTGCCGGCCGGCGTATTCTTCCCACACCCGGGTGTATTAAGCTGCAATGCCGGCGCCGCCGCGGGAGACACCAATGGCGCCTCCGCCGGAGACACCAATGGCGCCGCCGGCGCATTCCGCGAGTTGCTGCCCGTGAAGCTGGGAATAGGGGGCGGCCCCTGTTGGCCGCCCGCAATCCATGCCTGCAGCCCAGAAACCAAGGTAGGCATAATGGCGGTGATCGTCGCTCCCAGTTGGTCTCGCACTTGCTCTTGACGATCTCCAGAATCCGCGCCACTTGTGCCTTGAGTTGTTGAACCTTGCGCTGCTGGCTTTCCGAGCTGGTCTTTCTCTCCTTTCGCCTAGCAGTATAGTACTCCGACCATTTTGTGGACAAGCCTTTGCCGGCCACACGACCAGCTGACGTCGGCTTACTGAGCTTATCCTTGTTTTTCATTATGTTCAACGCCCTATTTAAAGGGGTGTCGAAAGGGGAGCTCTGAGACGACCCTGTGCTACTGCTTTCAGTGTCCTGCAGAAGGAACATGAACCATTTAGAAAATTGGCTTCATTAATTAGAATGCAACCATATGGAGCTAATTACGCGGGGGTGTATTCCTTACCAGAACACGCTCAAGCGCCTTGGTCTTCGGATCCATGGTAAGCTCCTTGGTTACCGGGTCCACCTTGTACCGGGCCCTGACATAGTTCCTGGTCTGCTTGTCACGGTATTTCTCGAAGCGGGGTGGTAGGCCTTGCTCGGCACGCTCCACGTCCTCCTTGTCCCATATAGGTTCTGCCACTCTGTAACCGCCGAGACCGAGCTTGTGGACCCCGAAGTTCAAGTCCCGCATCTCTTTCCCCCACTGACTTGATTCCATGGTTGCGTCGCTCTCGCACTTGATCTTGTACTCCAGGTAGTCATCTTCGCTGATCGAAGGATGTTTCTCCTTGATCTTCTCATAACTATCACCTTTGTCAATCATTCTCTTCACCGCGGCTCTCCATGTAGCTAGGCCCGTGCTCATCTTCGTGAGTGCGGCACTGTTCACTTTATTCCCTGCGAGGCTTGTGTTTGCGAAGTCACCGGGGAACTTGTATCGTTCGTGCAGCTTCATGAAGAGGAGGTTGCGCAAATTCCCTCGGTCACGATGCCTTAGGTTCTCGGTGTTGATCGAGACGATGCTCCGGAGAATGCACCCGAGCTGTCACACGTACCCCTTGACTATTTCTTTGGGCGCCGTTGGATACCCCTTAGAGGACAATTCAGTAAATTCCTCCTTGACGATGCCGAGCACATTCGGGTGCCGGTCCTTCCGTTGCCTCTCCGGTTGGCTGCCATCTGTGCGTGCGCTGCCATCATCAGTGGTGGCATCCTCGGAGGCACCATCAGTGGTGTCATCTCCGACGCCACTAGGGTTTGTGTAGTCGGGATCGGTGTCTTCCGCGGCGTCCTCATAGTGGTGAGGTTCTTCCTCCATCTCCTGGGACAGCTCCCAGAATTGCTTGCCCAAACCACCGGCCTCATCGTTGTGGGCCATGTTTCTCTCTAAATAGGAAAAATGTTTGGTCAAAAAGTTGGTTATTGTCAAGGAACAAGATCATGGTCTCATCATTTAGGGTTTGTCGACGCTGAGGCACCCTAAATGCTAAGTTAAGTTTTCATCATTTAGGGTTTATCGATGCCGAGGCACCCTAGGTTGACTGATATATATGGGTATCTTCTAATAATATACCTTATCAAGAAAAGGGAAGGAGAATTCTAATACACCAAGAGACTGTAAACATATCACAGTTCTATATGTATAACACACGAGGCAGTTGATCCTACTTAATTAAGTACTACGATACCCTGGCCCATGCATTAGTCGCAAGTACCCCATATGTCCTATTTTTAGCAAAGTCATGCTAAAATTCACGGAAAATTTCAGCATGACCTTTGCTGAAAATAGGACATATGGAGTACACGAATTTGCCGGAACGGAAGTTAATCGACATTCCAGCAAACTCAAGGGCCTCTTGGGGTACCTGCAAAATCATCACGACACGATGGTCAGAGACAAAACCCAGCAAACTAGAAAAGTTACTGACGTGTTTACAGAAATTGTTTTCTGTAAAAGATGATCATCATCTTTACAAGTCTTTCTCAATGTGATCATCATCTAGAAAGTCTGCACGAAACGAATAACTTGACAACACTGGCCTTCTAAAGTTGGTAGCAACCTAGAGAGTCTCTCTTTAACAGTAGAGAAATGGTTTGATCATTTTACATGCGGTGTTCAGTAAATCAGATAAAAACTAATTCTGTACCATTTTATACAACTTCTTTGGCAAGCAAGTACTTGCAAGTAACATCCTAGAGCAGGATATCCACTACAATTTTTACGACAACAGATTAGATGGTGGCATGGTTCTTCCTCCCGCGTGATGGGCATTCCTAACAGCTAATACTCAAAAAGATACAAGATGCACTACACTCTAAAGCCTCCAAGGCAATATACATCACAGTGCTTCATGCCTGCAGACAAGCAAAAATACAAGAAGTGCTGTATTTCTCTAATGAAATACTCATCCCATATGAGAGCCAGGACTTAACAAAGGCAGTACTACTTCATATGTCAAACAATGCATGACCTCAACATATACAGCTACTATAGTACAAATGGCTGCTGCCGTGACTAAAACTAAATAATTATAACACTTGCCTGCTACAGTTCATAAAAAGGTTCAGCATTTCTTTAAGAAATTGCAATCTCAGATTTTAGCAGGAGAGAAAATATACATCACAGATATACATGCCTACAAAAATACAAGTAGCGTTCCTTTCTTCTGATGAAAATACATGATTCTTGTCCCATACTCTCTGATAAAAACTTGATCAGAAGGGGAGAGAGGCGAGAGAAGAGGTCACCTTGGCAACAGGGGAACCAAATCCAAGGAAATTCAACCCGCAGTAGCTAATCCACGGCCCCGTTTCTTCACCCAACACAACCAGATTAGATGGGCGCAATCTGCCTGCACAAACTGCACACACGCATGCATGAGATGCGGGAGACGGAGAAGAAAACTAGAAAGGGAAGAAGAGAAGGGGAAGATGGATTCGTACCCTTGCCCAGAAGAGGAGGAAGAGGCTCGTGTTCCTCTTCTTCTTCTTGAGGAGGAGAAGCTGCATACTTGAGTCCGGGCAGTGGCCTGGATTGGGGGGAGCGACCTGCGACGAGGGATCCGTGCGGCAGAGGGGGCGAGGCGGAGGTAGGGAGGAGGTGGCGTGGCGGAGGTCCGGTTCGTCAAGGTGGGTCGGGGCCTGCTTCGGTGCTCGATGGAGTGGAGACGGAGACGCGCCGGGGTCGGTCGGAGGGGAAGGAAGGGGAGGATGGGGAGAGGGAGGCGGCGGGGGCGCGGGGGCGGCGGCGGCGCAGTGGGTCAGCACAGTGGGTGGGGGCACTGAGAGAGATGTGATCGATTGGGGGAAAGGGGATTGGGGATTTTAGTGGGGGGAGGGTTAGCAATGGCGCACCCCCTAGCGGTGCGCCATTAGTAATTTTTTTTGATAGCAATGGCGCACCTCCAGGCGGTGCGCCATTAGTAATCTTTTTTTGGATAGCAATGGCGCACCCCCTAGAGGTGCGCCATTAATAATCTTTTTTGATAGCAATGGCGCACCCCCTAGCGGTGCGCCATTAGTAATTTTTTTAGGATTTTTTGTTGCCTAGCAGAGGGCCGGCAGCGATGTCTTAAACCCTAGGTCTCGCTCGGGGGAACCGAGCGAGGAGACAGGGGAGGGTGTGGGGGGTCGTCGTCGGTGGTGGAGCGGGGGAGGGTGCGGGGGGTCGTCGGCGGCGGTGGAGCGGGGGAGGGTTAAAAATATTCATCAAATTTGAAATTCATGAATTCAAAAAGTGCCCATGAAATTTAAAAATATTCATGAATTCAAAAAGTATTAACAAATTCAATACTTTTTGTGAGTTAGAAATTCAATACCATAATAAACATAAATAAATATTCATGAGGACACTAGAACAGAAGAAATATCATTTCAATATGTCGAAATACAATCGAGAAATGAAGGCTATAATTTAAATACAATCGATCTTAGCTAGCTACCTATTCACAATCTTGCCCTTATTTTTTGTAAATGGAGTTCTTCTCTTGAACGGACGTCCTTTAGGTAGGGTGGTCCTGCTTCTTCTTGTGGTGTATGCTGGTACATCATCGTCGTCGTCATGTTCCATCTTTGGGTCGCCATACTTGTCGAAGTCTTGCTCATTGGCGACTCCATCCATTCCGATGACAATCCTTTTGCCTCTCCTCACGACAACACGACTGGGCTTTGATGGGTCGGTAATGACCATTGGTCCACTTGGGAAGCCAGTACCCATGGTTCATTTTTTGCGATGACGTTTGCGCCCGCGGTCTAGGATTTGGCTTCGGGTATAACCATGGTGGTGAAATACCGGTCTTCTTTTAGGACGCTCTTGGCCCATCTGACACGGAACATCGGGACCTTCTCTCCAGCATAGCTCAGCTCCCAGATCTCCTCGATCCTTCCGTAGTATATGTCCTTGTCGCTACCGGTGTAGGATTCCATTGTTACCCCGGAGTTCTGATAACCATCGCTCTTCATGTCCTTTCCCTCGGTATAGAATGTGTAGCCGTTGATATCGTATGCCTCATACGTCATCAGGTTGTGCTCGGCGCCCTGTGACAAGGCGAATATGAGTTGTTCTTCCGCGGAAGAATTCTCATGTAAAGGGTACGACAGAAGCTTCTGCTTGAACCAACACGTGAAACATGAGTTATGCTCTTTGATTATATCTCCGTCCGTCCTCTGTTGGCCTCGGTCATTGTACGTCTTCTCAATAAAGGTTTTGTGCTCTACCACCCAAGGATCGACCACGTCTATGTGTTGTAGCGCGACTAGGTTTGCTCTTGCAAAGTCGGCGAGTCGACCCTCGAAGTCGACATGCATTTCGCGGCAACCCTCACGGTGACCCCATCCAGCGAGCCTGCCGAGGTGCCTGTTGATGGGCAGACCGACGGGGTTCTCAATGCCTAGATAATTCGTGCAGTAGGAGATGTAATCTTCGGTCAGAAAGCCCCTGGCTATGCTTCCCTCTGGACGTTTTCCATACCTTCAGCAGCGGCTCTGGTGCCTTTCGCTTCTTTCCCGGCTCTGGCGCCTTTTGCTTCTTTCCCTGCAGTGGGCAATCTTTCCAATTTTTCAACAACTCGTATATTTCCTCGCCGCTCCTCGTACGCGGGCGTCTTCGGGGTTTGGTTTCACCATCGAACAGATCCTTGCGTTTTCTCCATGGGTCATCGTCGCGAAGCCACCTTCGATGTCACATGAACACAGTTTTCGAAGAACCAGGATCTCTATCTAGCTGGCGATACGTTGTGTCATCCATGCACCTGACACATCAAGAAAATCCGTGGACCACCTGCCCCATGACATATCCGTAACCGAGATAGTCGTGCACTGTCGTGAGCAGTGCGGCTCTCATAGGGAAATATTCTTTCTCTGCGGTGTCCCATGTATTGGCTGGCGTTTTCCACAGCATGTCTAGATCCTCTTTCAGTAGCCCTAGATACAAATTGATGTCGTTCCCTGGTTGTTTCGGCCCTTCAATTAGCATACTCATGTGAATGTACTTCCTCTTCATGCACAACCAGGGGGAAGGTTGTACATCCACACAAACACAGGCCAGGTGCTATGTGTGCTTCTCTGGCCACCAAACGGATTGACTCCATCGGTGGTCGCGCCCAGCACGATGTTCCTTGGATCGTCCCCAAATTCTGGGTGTTCGAAGTTCAACGCTTGCCACTAGCTCGCATCCTTAGGGTGACTCGGCATCTTGTCTTTTTTATTTATCTCCGGACATTTCCGTCATCTTCTCGCTTCTTCTCCTCCCTATCCGCGTGCCAACAAAGGAGCTTTGCTAGCTTAGGGTCCGCGAAATACCGCTGCAGACGAGGAGTGATCGGAAAGTACCACACCACTTTTCGAGGAGCTTTCTTCCTCTTCTTGTATCGAGTGACACCGCACACCAGACATATGGTAGACTCTGCATGCTCGTCCCGATAAATGATGCAATTGTTCATGCACACATGGTATTTCACGTGCGGTAAATCCATAGGACACACGATTTTCTTCGCCTCCTCAAAACTGGTCGGGCACTTGTTCCCCTTGGGAAGACGTTCGTGCCAGAATGACATGTTCTCGTCAAAGCATGCGTCGGTCATTTTGTGTTTTACCTTCATCTCCAGAGCCATGAGCGTTACTTTCAGGCGGGTATCCTCGGGCCTGCATCCATCATACAATGGAGTAACCGCGTCTATCTCCAGTTGATCTAGCTTGGCTTTCTCTTTGGCGGCAGCTCTTGCATTATCCGTCTGCTTGAGAAGCAGCTCTTGAATATGAGGGTCCTGCACCCAGCCCATCGATGGTCCATCGTCGTCTCCTCCGGCATCTTCATCTTCATGATCATGCCCTTCGTCTTGATCTTCCTCATCATCATGTCCGGCATCACCTTCATGATCATGTCCTGGAGATTCTTCGTCTTCTCGCGCGCCCTTGCCATGGTGGTTGTCTTGCTGCCCTTCCTCATTTCTTGCCCGGCCCCCATGGACGACTTCATAGTCATCTTCATCACCTTGCCACCGATAGCCATCCATGAAACCACACAAGAGCAGGTGGTCCCGCACCTACCCGGAATCCGGGTCCGCAACACGGCTCTTCAGCTTGCATCTTTGACACGGACATCTTATCTCCGTCTCGTTCTTTTGAAGCATCTCAGCCTTCGCGGAGCTCAAAAACCTATTCACGATGCCTTCGGTCATCGTGCGGACCATGGTCGCCTGCGGGGTAGAGCAAAACGATATTTTAGAACCAAGAAAAAAAAATTGGCATGACTTTGCCTAAAATAGGACCAAAAAGAATGCATAGTGCCAAATTCTCATCGAAACGGAAATGAATCAACATTCCGGCAAAATATTGGAAACTATCACATTTCAAATACCGGTACCTGGCAACACAAACATATATGCAACACCACAAACATATGCAACACCACAAACATACGTAGATCTAGCTAGGCCATAAAAAGTGTATGTGCATGTTGTTGGAGGGAGAAAAAAGTAGATCTACAACATAAAGAGAGCTTTCCCCTTACTTACCTATCAAAAAAGAGGTAATTTAACCACTTAATTTGGGTGAATCTATGGTGCAAATGAGGTGAGGAGGAGGAGGCAGCCGAGACAAGCTTGGAGGAGGAGGAGGAGGAGAGAATGAAGTGGGGAAAGTGAGTGTGGTATGTGGCTGTCCAAAATATCTAGCTGGTCTCAGGTTACTAATGGCGCACCACCTACAAATGCGCCATTAGTAACCCTGGTTACTAATGGCGCACCTGCCAGGGGTGCACCATTACTAGTTTTGCAATATATATATACATATATATATATAATTCTCAGTAGTGGCGCACCGTGGGTGTGGTGCACCATTACTACTCTTGAAAAAAGTAAAAAAAAATTGTCAGTAGTGGCGCACCGAGCGTGTGGTGTGCCATTACTAGTTAAAACTAGTAATGGCGTACTGTGCCCTGGTGCGCCATTAATAGTTTTGGAAAAATAAAAAAATAAAATTATCTAGTAATGGCGCACCGTGTGTCTGGTGCGCCATTAGTAATGAGGACACTAATGGCGCACCTGTATCTGGTGCGCCACTGCTATATAGAAGTGGCGCACCACATACATGGTGCGCCATTAATGTCCATATCAGCTATAGCCCTTTTCCTAGTAGTGCCTCTTTCCTACTCCTACTAGGAGGAGGAAAGGAAGGGGGAGAAGGAGAAGGAAAGGGGGGCGCCGCCCCCCTCTCCTAGTCCGATTCGGACCAGAGGGGGAGGGGGCCGTCCCCTCTCTCTCCACTAGGGCCCAATAAGGCCCATTAACCCCCGGGGGGTTCCGGTAACCCCTCCGGCACTCCGGTAAAATCCCGATTTCACCCGGAACTCTTTCGATGTCCAAATGTAGGCTTCCAATATATCAATCTTCATGTCTCGACCATTTCGAGACTCCTCGTCATGTCCGTGATCATATCCGGGACTTCGAACTACCTTCGGTACATCAAAACATATAAACTCATAAAACTGATCATCATAGAACTTTAAGCGTGCGGACCCTACGGGTTCAAGAACTATGTAGACATGACCAAGACATGTCTCCGATCAATAACCAATAGTGGAACCTGGATTCTCATCTTGGTTCCTACGCATTCTATGAAGATCTTTATCGGTCAAAACCCCATAACAATATACGTTGTTCCCTTTGTCATCGGTATGTTACTTGCTCGAGATTTGATAGTCGGTATCTCAATACCTAGTTCAATCTCGTTACCGGCAAGTCTCTTTACTCGTTCCATACTGCACTATCCCGCAACTAACTCTTTAGTTCCATTGCTTCCAAGTCTTATAGTGATGTGCATTACCAAGAGGGCCCAGAGATACCTCTCCGACAATCGGAGTGACAAATCCTAATCTTGATCTATGCCAACTCAACAAGTACCATCAGAGACACCTGTAGAGCACCTTTATAATCACTCAGTTACGTTATGACATTTGGTAGCACACAAAGTGTTCCTCCGGTAATCGGGAGTTGCATGACTCATAGTCATAGGAACATGTATAAGTCATGAAGAAAGCAATAGCAGTAAACTAAAACGATCAAGTGCTAAGCTAACGGAATGGGTCAAGTCAATCACATCATTCTCCTAATGATGTGATCCCATTGATCAAATAAAAACTCATGTCTATGGTTAGGAAACTTAACCATCTTTGATCGATGAGCTAGTCAAGTAGAGGCATACTAGTGACACTATGTTTGTCTATGTATTCACACATGTATTATGTTTCCATTCAATACAATTCTAGCATGAATAATAAACATTTATCATGAAACAAGGAAATAAATAATAACTTTATTATTTCCTCTAGGGCATATTTCCTTCACCAGTATTGTCACAAAAGATTTTCATTGGACCCGATGCACTAGGTATGACACCTAGATCGGATATGAACTCCTTCATTTGCTACTTCTAAAGCAGCTATGTATTCTGCTTCACACGTAGATCCCGCCAAAACGCTCTGCTTAGAACTGCACCAACTGACAGCTCCACCATTCAATAAAAATACGTATCCGGTTTGTGACTTAGAGTCATCCGGATCAGTGTCAAAGCTTGCATCGACGCAACCGTTTACGACGAGCTCTTTATCACCTCCATAAACGAGAAACATATCCTTAGTCCTTTTCAGGTATTTCAGGATGTTCTTGACCGCTGTCCAGTGATCCACTCCTGGATTACTTTGGTACCTCCCTGCTAAACTAATTGCAAGGCACACATCAGTTCTGGTACACAGCATTGCATACATGATAGAACCTATGGCTAAGGCATAGGGAATGACTTTCATTTTCTCTATATCTTCTAAAGTGGTCGGGCATTGAGTCGGACTCAACTTCACACCTTGTAACACAGGCAAGAACCCTTTCTTTGCTTGATCCATTTTGAACTTCTTCAAAACTTTATCAAGGTATGTGCTTTGTGAAAGTCCAATTAAGCGTCTTGATTATCTCTATAGATCTTGATGCCCAATATATAAGTAGCTTCACCTAGGTCTTTCATTGAAAAATTCTTATTCAAGTATTCTTTTATGCTATTCAGAAATTCAGTATCACTTCCGATCAACAATATGTTATCCACATATAATATTAGAAATGCTATAGAGCTCCCACTCACTTTATTGCAAATACAGGATTCTCCAAAAGTCTGTATAAAACCATATGCTATGATCACACTATCAAAGCATATATTCCAACTCTGAGATGCTTGCACCAGTCCATAAATGGATCGCTGGAGCTTGCATACTTTGTTAGCGCCTTTTGGATCGACAAAACTTTCTAGTTGCATCATATACAACTCTTCTTTAAGATATCCATTAAGGAATACAGTTTTGACATCCATTTGCCAAATTTCATAATCATAAAATGCGGCAATTGCTAACATGATTCGGACAGACTTAAGCATCGCTACGGGTGAGAAGGTCTCATCGTAGTCAACTCCTTGAACGTGTCGAAAACCTTTCGCAACAAGTTGAGCTTTGTAGACAGTAACATTACCGTCAGCGTTAATCTTCTTCTTGATGATCCATTTATTCTCTATGGCTTGCCGATCATTAGGCAAGTCAACCAAAGTCCACACTTTGTTCTCATACATGGATCCCATCTTAGATTTCATGGCCTCAAGCCATTTTGCGGAATTTGGGCTCATCATCGCTTCCTCATAGTAAGTAGGTTCGTCATGGTCAAATAACATGACCTCCAGAACAGGATTACTGTACCACTCTCGTGCGGATCTTACTCTTGTTGACCTACGAGGTTTGGTAGTAACTTGATCAGAAGTTTCATGATCATCATCATTAGTTTCCTCACTAATTGGTGTAGGAATCACTGGAACTAATTTCTGTGATGAACTACTTTCCAATAAGGGAGAAGGTACAATTACCTCATAAAGTTCTACTTTCCTCCCACTCACTTCTTTCGAGAGAAACTCCTTCTCTAGAAAGGATCCATTCTTAGCAACGAATAACTTGCCTTCGGATCTGTGATAGAAGGTGTACCCAACAGTCTCCTTTGGATATCCTATGAAGACACATTTCTCCGATTTGGGTTTGAGCTTATCAAGTGGAAGCTTTTTCACATAAGCATCGCAGCCCCAAACTTAAGAAATGACAACTTGGGTTTATTGCCAAACCACAGTTCATATGGTGTCGTCTCAACGGATTTTGATGGTGCCCTATTTAATGTGAATGCGACCATCTCTAAAGCGTAACCCCAAAATGATAGCGATAAATCAGTAAGAGACATCATAGATCGCACCATATCTAATAAAGTGTGGTTACGATGTTCGGATACACCATTACGCTATGGTGTTCCAGGTGGCGTGAGTTGCGAAACTATTCCGCATTGTTTCAAATGAAGACCAAACTCATAACTCAAATATTCACCTCCACGATCAGATTGTAGGAACTTAATTTTCTTGTTACGATGATTTTCCCTTCACTCTGAAATTCTTTGAACTTTTCAAATGTTTCAGACTTATGTTTCATCAAGTAGACATACCCATTTCTTCTCAAATCATCTGTGAAGGTCAAAGAATAACGATACCCGCCATGAGCATCAACACTCATCGGACTGCATACATCAGTATGTATTATTTCTAATAAGTTTGTTGCTCGTTCCATTGTTCCGGAGAACGGAGTTTTACTCATCTTGCCTATGAGGCATGGTTCGCAAGCATCAAGTGATTCATAATCAAGTGTTTCCAAAAGCCCATCAGCATGGAGCTTCTTCATGCGCTTTACACCAATATGACCTAAACGGCAGTGCCAAAAATAAGTTGCACTATCATTATTAAACTTATATCTTTTGGCTTCAATACTATGAATATGTGTATCACTACTATCGAGATTCAATAAAAATAGACCACTCATCAAGGGTGCATGACCATAAAAGATATTACTCATATAAATAGAACAACCATTATTATCTGATTTAAATGAATAACCGTCTCGCATAAAACAAGATCCAGATATAATGTTCATGCTTAACGCTGGCACCAAATAACAATTATTCAGGTCTAATACTAATCCCTAAGGTAGATGTAGAGGTAGTGTGCCGACTGATACGTCTCCAACATATCTATAATTTTTGATTGCTCCATGCTATTATATTATCTATTTTGGATGTTAATGGGCTTTATTTTACACTTTTATATCATTTTTGGGACTAACCTACTAACTAGAGGCCCGGCCCAAATTGCTGTTTTTTTGCCTATTTTAGGGTTTCGAAGAAAAGGAATATCAAACGGAGTCCAAACGGAATGAAACCTTCGGGAACGTGATTTTCTCAACAAACATGATCTAGGAGACTTGGAGTGGCCGTCAAGAAACAAGGGAGGAAAGCACGAGGCAGGGGCGCGTCTACCCCCTGGGCGTGCCCTCCACCCTCATGGGCCCTCCGTTGCTCCACCGACGTACTTCTTCCTCCTATATATATCCACATACCCCCCAATATCCAGGAGCACCATGAAAACCCCCAACCTTCTGTACTTGAGAGATCCCATCTCGGGGCCTTTTCCGGAGCTCCACCGGAGGGGGCATTGACCACGGAGGGCCTCTACATCAACTCCATGGCCTCTCCAGTGATGTGTGGGTAGTTTACTTCAGACCTTCGAGTCCATAGTTATTAGCTAGATCGCTTATTCTCTATGTTTGGATCTCAATACAAAGTTCTCCTTGATTTTCTTGGAGATCGATTCGATGTAATATTCTTTTGCTATGTGTTTGTCGAGAAACGATGAATTGCGGGTTTATGATCCAGATTATCTATGAACAATATTTGATTCTCCTTTGAATTCTTTTATGTATGATTGGTTTATCTTTGCAAGTCTCTTCGAATTATCAGTTTGGTTTGGTTTATCTTTCTTGCAATGGGAGAAGTGATTAGCTTTGGGTTCAGTCATGCGGTGTTCAATCCCAGTGACAGAAAGGGAACCGATACATATTGTATTGTTGCCATTGAGGATAAAAATATGGGGTTTATATCATATTGCATGAGTTTATCCCTCTACATCATGTCATCTTCCTTAAAGCATTACTCTGTTCTCTTGAACTTAATACTCTAGATGCATGTTGGATAGCGGTCGATGTGTGGAGTAATAGTAGTAGATGCAGAATTGTTTCAGTCTACTTGTCTTGGAAGTGATTCCTATTGAGGGAGTCCTGGATTAGGGGGTGTCCAGACAGCCGGACTATAACCTTTGGCCGGACTGTTGGACTATGAAGATACAAGATTGAAGACTTCGTCTCGTGTCCGGATGGGACTTTCCTTGGCGTGGAAAGCAAGCTTGGCAATACGGATATGTAGATCTCCTCCCATTGTAACCGACTCTGTGTAACCCTAGCCCCCTCCGGTGTCTATATAAACGAGAGGGTTTAGTCCGTAGGACAACAACAATCATACCATAGGCTAGCTTCTATGGTTTAGCCTCTCCGATCTTGTGGTAGATGAACTCTTCTAATACTCATATCATCAAGAATAAATCAAGCAGGACGTAGGGTTTTACCTCCATCAAGAGGGCCCGAACCTGGGTAAAACATCGTGTTCCCTGCCTCCTGTTACCATCCGCCTTAGACGCACACGGCTAAGAGAACGATCACAAAGATCAACTTGTGTGTCTAGAGGTGCCCCCCTGCCCCTGTATATAAAGGAGCAAGGGGGGAGGCCGGCCGGCCCTTGAGGCGCACCAAGGAGGGGGGAGTCCTCCTCCTAGTAGGAGTAGGACTCCCCTTTCCTAGTCCAACTAGGAAGAGGGAAGGGGGAAGGAAATAGAGGGAGAGGGAGAGGGAAAGAGGGGCCGCGCCCCCCTCCCCTAGTCCAATTCGGACTCCCCATGGGAGGGGCACACCACCTCCTGGGCTTCTGCCCTCTCTCTCCCCTCAGGCCCACTAAGGCCCAATACTTCCCCGGGGGGTTCCGGTAACCCTTCCGGCACTCCGGTTTTCTCCGAAATCACCCGAAACACTTCCAGTGTCCGAATATAGCCGTCCAATATATCGATCTTTATGTCTCGACCATTTCGAGACTCCTCGTCATGTCCATGATCATATCCGGGACTCCGAACAACCTTCGGTACATCAAAATATATAAACTCATAATGAAACTGTCATCGTAACGTTAAGCATGCGGACCCTACGGGTTCGAGAACAATGTAGACATGACCGAGACACGTCTCCGGTCAATAACCAATAGCGGAACCTGGATGCTCATATTGGCTCCCACATATTCTACGAAGATCTTTTATTGGTCAGACCGCATAACAACATACGTTGTTCCCTTTGTCATCGGTATGTTACTTGCCCGAGATTTGATCGTCGGTGTCTCAATACCTAGTTCACTCTCGTTACCGGCAAGTCTCTTTACTCGTTCCGTAATACATCATCCCGCAACTAACTTATTAGTTGCAATGCTTGCAAGGCTTATGTGATGTGCATTACCGAGAGGGCCCATAGATACCTCTCCGACAATCGGAGTGACAAATCCTAATCTCGAAATACGCCAACCCAACAAGTACCTTCGAAGACACCTGTAGAGCACCTTTATAATCACCCAGTTACTTGTGACGTTTGGTAGCACAGAAAGTGTTCCTCCGGTAAACGGGAGTTGCATAATCTCATAGTCATAGGAACATGTATAAGTCATGAAGAAAGCAATAGCAACAAACTAAACGATCAGGTGCTAAGCTAATGAAAAGGGTCAAGCCAATCACATCATTCTCCTAATGATGTGATCTCGTTAATCAAATGACAACTCATGTCTATGGTTAGGAAACATAACCATCTTTGATCAACGAGCTAGTCAAGTAGAGGCATACTAGTGACACTATGTTTATCTATGTATTCACACATGTATTATGTTTCCGGTTAATACAATTCTAGCATGAATAATAAACATTTATCATGATATAAGGAAATAAATAATAACTTTATTATTGCCTCTAGGGCATATTTCCTTCACCGACGATGACTTCTCGGGTCATCAAAAAGAGCCTCCACGTCAAATCGGCACTCGCCGAACAGATGGATCCAATGGAGCTCGCCTCCCTAAACGAGCTCTTGGATTGCATTGCCGCCCTGGGAGTCGCTACGGACTATGATCGGATTGGGCTTAAACCCGATCAAAGGGAGATTAACTCTCCGCCGGTCACCCATCATATTGCAGTGGTGGAGGATCAATGCGGCGACCTCTCCTCCATATTGAGGACCAACTATGTCCGGATTCCTGAGCTCTCCGAGCCGGATACCCATTCGCGGGAGGACAGCATCCCATCCCTAAACTTAGAGTTAGGCAGCGGGCCAGGATTATCGGGAAACACCCCGGCACCAGAATTTCCAAAATTGGAAATTCCTTGGCCCCTGGATCCCAGATCGGGTAAGGGTTCGGATTGAATTCCACCCGCCCACCCAAACATAAGTGATCTTTCCCACATCAGGCAAGAGCCCCAGGAAACAGTACATCACTATTGGGCCAGATTCCTCCTTGCGATGAACAAGGTTAAGGACTGTCGCGAGGAAGACGCAATCTTATTTTTCTGCAATAATTGCACGGACAAGGGAATCCTTAACGCCATAAATCACCGTGAGATATCATGCTTCGCTGACTTGGCATCCATAGTACGAAAGTACTGTGTGATGGAAAGTGCCTGGAAAACCGAAACAAACTTTAAGGATAATCCGGCCCTAAATACGAACCCAGTCCGAAATAAAAGGGTGCACTATCAAAAGACACCCGGGTCAACTACCAAAAAGCAAAAACCCTCTATAGGGCATGGAACCGTACTAGAGGGATGGCTCAATGGACTCTGTAAAATTCACAGTACAGAGGGCGCCATACCAACACATAGCCTTAGAGCATGTTGGATACTCCAGCAGGTAGCCAAAAGTGTCGAGGATCTCCTAATTCTAGAAGCCACAGAGCACCATCCCAGAAATACCAGTACGGTATTAATGGTCTTCGAGACCTTCGCATCAAATAATAGGCGAAAGCGAACACTCCACAGCCTTGCCGAAATCTACCATGTGGCGATAATAAACCCACGGAGTGACACGGCTATTACTTTCAATGCCAGTGACGAACCTAAATTCCGAACAGCCCAAGCACCAGCCGCATTGGTCCTCAGTCCAATTGTGGACGGCTTTCGACTCACCAAGGTACTCATGGATGGCGGCGGCGGATTAAACCTCATCTATGAGGAAACCCTTCAAAAAATGGAAATAGACTAGAACCGCATCGAGCGAAGTAGCACAACCTTTAGAGGAATAATCCCCAGTCGGGAAGCGTGTTGTATAGGCAAAATCACACTAGATGTGGTGTTCGGCATGCTGGAGAATTATAGGTCCGAAGATATTACATTCCAAGTGGACCCGTTCAGTAGCGGTTACCACGCCCTGTTAGGGCGGGAGGCATTCACAATCTTCCAAGCCATACCCTATTATGGGTACATGAAGCTCAAAATGCCCAGGCCCAACGGAATTATCACTCTTCATAGTGATCCGGACACAGCACTCCGCGCCGAAAACAAGACAGCCGCACTGGCCCTCGAGGCATTATCCGAAGCCCTAGCGGCTGAGGAACTGACTGCGTTGCGCTCCACGGGGAACAGGGACGATGTGATACTCTATAAGAGATCCAAGTCCACCTCCTTTAAACCGGCGGATGAAATAGTCAAATTCCAAGTCCATCCAACGGACCCTACAAAAACAGCTTCCATCGGGGCACAATTAAACCCTGACGTAGACGCCACACTACGAGAGTTCCTACGCGAGAACTGGTACATTTTTGCCTGGCACCCTTCAGACATGCCAAGAATCCCACGCAGGCTGGCCGAGCACAGCCTCAATATTCTAAAGGGATTCAAGCCAGTCAAGCAGGCTCTTCGGTGTTTCTCTGAACCTAAGAGACAAGCCATGGGAGAGGAACTAGCCAAGTTATTGGAGGCCGGATTCATTAGAGAAATAAAACATCCAGACTGGCTAGCAAACCTGGTGATGGTACCAAAGAAGGACAAATCCTGGCGCCCGTGCGTCGATTTTAGGGACCTCAACAAGGCTTGCCCAAAGGATCCCTTCCCCCTCCCCCGCATCGATCAAATTATCGACGCTACCGCAGGACACGATTCATTGTGTTTCCTCGACGCATACGCTGGCTACCACCAAATTAAGATGGCGGAGCCCGACCAAGCCGCAACGGCATTCATGACACCATACGGCCCCTTCTTCTTCAACACAATGCCCTTTGGGCTCAAAAATGCCGGTGCAACATATCAGCGCATGATTCAGACATACGCGGTATTCATGGCATCCCGGAAGCTGCGACACTACTTTCAAGAGTGTTCGATAACAGTAGCCTTGGAAGTGCCACTTAATGATATTATAAACAACCGCGACGCCACGGGCCAGATTGCCAAATGGGCCATCGAGCTCCTCCCGTTCGACATAACTTACAAGCCACGACGAGCCATTAAGTCGCAAGTATTGGCCGACTTTGCCGCCGAATGGACGGAAGCCGAACTCCCTAAAGAGTACTGCGCATATTCCAACTGGATCATGCACTTCGACGGCTCCAAAATGCTGGCTGGTCTGGGGGCTGGCGTCGTTCTGACGTCCCCAACCGGAGATACAGTCCAATATGTACTCCAGATAATGTATACATACTCCAACAATGCAGCCGAATACGAGGCCCTTCTACATGGTCTCCGGATGGCAATATCCATGGGCATTCAACGCCTAGAGGTGCGGGGGATTCGAACCTCGCAATATCCAAAATAAATGGAGACTTTGATGCCAAGGATCCGAAAATGGCGGCTTATCGCAACATCGCCCTAAAAATGTCAACTCGATTCGAGGGGCTCGAATTTCACCATATAGCCCGCGAAAACAATCAGGAGGCAGACGTCCTCGCACGCATCGGTGCAAAACGCGATGCAGTCCCCCCTAACATCTTTTTGGAGAGGCTTTTCAAGCCATCCGTGGTATGGGAAGGGGACACTGGTAACAACAAACCGGACCCAACCGCAATGCCCGATACCGAACAATCTGACATAATCGGAGGCTCTGCCACCGAAATAACATCCTCAGCCCATGTTATAATGGCCGTCATCGCCCCGTGGACAGAACCATTCCTGGCCTACTTAACTAGGCAGGAACTCCCTGAGGACCAAAATGAGGCACGCTGCATAGTGCGGCGATCTAAAGCCTACAGGTTCCATGCGGGAGAGCTTTATAAGAAAAGTACCACCGGAGTCCTTCAAAGGTGCATCTCCGAAGTGGAAGGGCGGAAGCTTCTGGCAGAAATTCATGCCGGACTCGGCGGCCACCATGCCGCAGCCCGGGCCCTTGTAAGCAAGACCTTCCGTACAGGTTTTTACTGGCCTACAGCCCGGGCAGACGCACTGGACCTGGTCCAACGCTGCGTGGGTTGCCAGCTTTTTGCATATCAAAGCCATATGCCGCCCACCGCCCTCCACACAATCCCCATTACCTGGCCCTTCGTGGTCTGGGGGCTTGACATGGTTGGACCCCTTAAAGGAGGAACCCACAAGAAAAAATACTTGCTAGTCATGGTGGATAAATTCACCAAATGGATAGAAGCCAAGCCTGTTAAGATGGCTGAATCCGGACCGGTGATAGACTTCATATCCGGGGTCATACACCGTTATGGAGTCCCCCACATCATCATCACTGATAATGGCACGAAGTTCACGGCTGACGAGGTAAAACTCTGGTGCAAAAACATGGGCATCAAGCTTGATTATGCTTCCGTCTATCACGCACAAACCAACGGTCAAGTCGAACGAGCAAATGGTCTTATCATGAGCGGCATCAAACCCAGATTAGTGTGGTCCCTAAAGGAATCTAACATGAACTGGGTAGAGGAGCTCGACTCCGTACTCTGGGGGCTGCAGACCACGCCGAATCGCACTACCGGATACATACCATTCTTTATGGTATACTGATAGGGGCAAAGGTGTCCCGATGTTTTGATGAGATGGTGGCTATCGTTTTCTGTGGGAGTCGACCTTGACGATACGACTACGAACGTGCGAGACGTCGTGCCTTAGTAATCGCTAAACCAACTTCCGAGGGTTATTGACCACGCCGGAGCACGATCAACCTGACCACGAGGGTCTGTTTCCTGCGAGCAAACGAAGAACAAGCAAGAAACTGAGATTGCAATCTGGATATTGTGAATATAAGATGAAAGCTTTATTGATCAAGGTGGGGTTCTGTGACGTCTTGGTCTGGTCGTTGGACACAAACGAAGTACGCGAAGTTGCAGCTATGGCGAACTTTTAATCTAAACAAAACCCAAAGCCTAAACGATGCCCTAAGGGCTGTATATATGGAGGTGAGAGGGGGAATTTTGTGGCCCTTGGTGGAGGGGTCCGAAACCAACCCTAGCTCTTGTTTCCCCACACATACGGACTCTAAAAACAGCCTATACTTAAGTACTTCGAAAATACATGGGCTTGGCCCAATAATAAGGTGACGCAGCACCTAAAATAGCCTCTGGACGAAATTTATGAAGTGACATCTTGTATATTTCGTCCCATGCTTCATGCACTCATTATGGTGGCTTCAGAGTCCTGGAATCATCACTTGTAACTCCGTTCTTGTTCCCCCTGCGCATGCCATCATCTCCATGCTTGAACTTGCTCCAAGGTTCATCTTTCTTGTCCAAGCTAGTCCCTTCATTTGTAAGCAAAACAAATGTATCCAATTTAGGCAGCATCATATTCTCATGAACATTAGAATCGTTACCAAGAAACGAAAGTACCTGATAATTCAATTGGCGTGCGCGAGCTCTAGTAATCGGTCCAGTGTGTATAGCAGCAGGGGCTGTGGGTGTAACAATGGTATTGATGTCCTCATCATCCTCCCCTTCTTGAAATGAAGTCGTCCTCTATGAAAGTTCATCGTCCTCACCCAAATAAGGCTTCAAATCTGCAATGTTAAAAGTGGGACTAACCCCAAAATCTGCAGGCAGCTCAAGTTTATATGCATTATCATTTATTTTCTCTAACACCTTAAAAGGACCATCAGCACGTGGCATTAGCTTTGATTTGCGCAAATTAGGAAATCTATCCTTATGCAAATGTAACCAAACAAGATCTCCAGGTGCAAACACAACATGTTTTCTACCCTTATCTCCAGCAAGTTTATATTTAGCATTCATACGCTCAATGTTTTCCTTAGTTAACTCATGCATTTTTAAAATAAATTCATCACGTTCTTTAGCATCAAAATTAACCTTCTCTGAAGATGGAAGAGGCAACAAATCAATAGGTGCATGAGGTAGGAAACCATACACAATTTCAAAAGGGAACATCTTAGTAGTAGAATGCAATGAACGATTATAAGCAAATTCAATATGAGGCAAGCATTCTTCCCACATTTTCTTGTTATTCTTCAAAACAGCCCTAAGCATAGTAGACAATGTTCTATTGACTACTTCAGTTTGTCCATCAGTTTGGGGGTGACAAGTAGTACTAAAAAGCATCTTAGTCCCCAACTTAGCCCATAAACATCTCCAAAAGTGGCTAAGAAATTTAGTATCATGATCTGAAACAATAGTATTTGGCACACCATGTAAGCGAATAATTTCACGAAAGAACAAATCAGCAACATTAACAGCATCATCGCTTTTATGACATGGTATAAAGTGTGCCATTTTCGAGAACCTATCCACGACAACAAATATGCTATCCCTCCCCTTCTTTGTTCGAGGTAAACCTAAAACAAAGTCCATAGATATATCCTCCCAAGGAACACTAGGTACAGGCAAAGGCATATATAAACCATGAGGATTGAGTCGTGACTTAGCTCTTTGACATGTAGTGCAGCGAGCAACAAAACGCTCAACATCCCGTCTCATCTTTGGCCAAAAGAAATGTGTGGCAAGTATATCCTCCATCTTCTTGACGCCAAAGTGTCCCATTAATCCTCCTCCATGGGCCTCCTGCAACAACAAAAGACGAACGGAGCTAGCTGGAATGCATAGCTTGTTAGCACAAAACACAAATCCATCATTAAGAACGAACTTGTTCCAAGTTCTCCCTTCCTTACAATTCTGCAATACATCTTTAAATTCAGCATCATGAACATATTGATCTTTGATGGTCTCCAAACCAAATATTTTAAAGTCAAGTTGTGAAAGCATAGTATAACGACGAGACAAGGCATCAGCAATAACATTTTCTTTACCCTTCTTGTGTTTAATGACATACGGGAAAGTCTCAATGAATTCAACCCATTTAGCATGTCTACAGTTCAGTTTTGCTTGACTTTTAATGTGTTTCAAAGATTCATGATCAGAATGTATAACAAATTCCTTGGGCCATAAATAATGTTGCCATGTTTCTAAAGGTCCGAACAAGAGCATATAATTCTTTATCATAAGTAGAATAGTTCAGACTAGGCCCACTCAATTTTTCAGAAAAGTATGCAACAGGTTTTCCATCTTGTAATAACACACCTCCTAATCCAATTCCACTAGCATCACATTCAAGCTCAAAAGTCTTATTGAAATTAGGAAGTTGGAGTAAAGGAGCATGTGTCAACTTATCTTTCAATACCGTGAAGGCTTCTTCCTGTGCGGTACCCCAAACAAAAGGCACATCCTTCTTTGTAAGCTCGTTGAGAGGTGCAGCAATGGTGCTGAAATCTCTCACAAAACGCCTATAGAAACTGGCGAGTCCAAGGAAACTCCTCAGTTGTGTGACCGTTTTGGGCTACGGCCAACTCTCAATAGCTTCAATATTGGCTTTATCAACTTCAATTCCCTGTGGAGTAACAACATAGCCAAGAAAAGATACTCGGTCGGTGCAAAAGGTGCACTTTCCAAGGTTACCAAACAAACGTGCATCACGTAGAGCAATAAAAACAGCACGTAAATGTTCCAAATGTTCCTCCAAAGATTTGCTATAAATCAATATGTCATCAAAGTAAACTACCACAAATCATCCAATGAAAGCTGAAAGTGCAACTATCCCTAGGTGGTTTTGGTAATCATAACAACATATAGCTCATTGAGCTAATGCTATTCCAAGATGACTATTTCAGGAAAGCTCAATGATTGGCATGGCATGGATGTGAAAGTGGAACCCTCAAAATGCTAAGGACAAAGGATTGGCTCAAGCTCAAAAGCTCAAGACTCTTCATTTTATATTTTAGTGATCCAAGATCACATTGAGTCTTTAGGAAAAGCCAATACTATCAAGGAGGGATGAGGTGTTGCTTAATGAGCCTCTTGCTTCATGTGCTTAGTGATATGCTCCAAAACCCTCAACTACTTTCCCATATCCACATATGACCTAAACCCTAAGCCAAACTCGGTCCTACCGATTCTTTTCTATCCGCGCCACAGAGTTTCACTTGTCATAAGCCACTGCCAAACCCTAGCAATTCGGTTCTACCGATAGGGATCTCGGTCTCACCAAGATGGGATTGCAAACTCTCTGTTTCCTTTTTGTAACTTTCGGTCTCACCGAAAGAGCGGATCGGTCCCACCGAGATTGCAATGCAAACTCTCTGTTTCCCTTTTGTAACTTTTCGGTCTCACCGAAAAGAGCAAATCGGTCCCACCGAGTTTGCCTGACCAACTCTCTAGTTAGCTAATTACCAAAATCGGTCTCACCGAGTTTGTGTAATCGTTCTCACCGAGATTAGGTTATGCCCAAACCCTAACAAAATCGGTCCTACCGAGTTGCATGTCAGTCCACCGAAAATCTCTAACGGTCACTAGGTTTACCTTTTCGGTCCGACCGAGTTTGTTGATTCGGTCCCACCGAGATTGGAAAACTGTGTGTAACGGTTGGATTTTGTGTGGAGGCTATATATACCCCTCCACCTCCTCTTCATTCGTGGAGAGAGCCATCAAAACACATACACAATTCCAACTCATATGTTCTGAGAGAGAACCACCTACTCATGTGTTGAGACCAAGATATTCCATTCCTACCATATGAATCTTGATCTCTAGCCTTCCCAAGTTGCTTTCCACTCAAATCTTCTTTCCACAAAATCCAAATCCTATGAGAGAGAGTTGAGTGTTGGGGAGACTATCATTTGAAGCACAAGAGCAAGGAGTTCATTACCTACACACCATTTGTTACTTCTTGGAGAGTGGTGTCTCCTAGATTGGCTAGGTGTCACTTGGGAGCCTCCGACAAGATTGTGGAGTTGAACCAAGGAGTTTGTAAGGGCAAGGAGATCGCCTACTTCGTGAAGATCTACCGCTAGTGAGGCAAGTCCTTCGTGGGCGATGGCCATGGTGGGATAGACAAGGTTGCTTCTTCGTGGACCCTTTGTGGGTGGTTGCTTCTTCGTGGACCCTTTGTGGGTGGAGCCCTCCGTGGACTCGCGCAACCGTTACCCTTTGTGGGTGGAGCCCTCGTGGACTCGCGCAACCGTTACCCTTCGTGGGTTGAAGTCTCCATCAACGTGGATGTAGGATAGCACCACCTATCCGAACCACGGGAAAAACATCCGTGTCTCCAATTGCGTTTGAATTCTCCAAACCCTTCCCTTTACATTCTTGCAAGTTGCATGCTTTACTTTCCGCTGCCAATATACTCTTTGCATGCTTGCTTGAATTGTGTGATGATTGCTTGACTTGTCCTACAATAGCTAAAATCTGCCAAGAACTAAAATTGGGAAAAGGCTAAGTTTTTATTTGGTCAAGTAGTCTAATCACCCCCCCCCCTCTAGACATACTTTCGATCCTACAAGTGGTATCAGAGCTTTGGTCTCCATTTGCTTTGATCTCCATAGCTTTTGGTGGTCATAGCCTTGGTTTCACAACCTAGGAGAGTATGGAGTCCAGCGAGGGAAATTATCACCGTAGAGGTCCTTACTTTGATGGTACTAATTTTGCTAGTTGGAAGCATAAAATGAAAATGCATATTCTTGGACATAACCCCGCCGTTTGGGCTATTGTGTGTGTTGGTTTGCATGGTGACTTCTTTGATGGGAAAGAACCAAACCGTGAAGCTACCGCGGATGAGTTGAAGATGTTGCAATACAATGCTCAAGCTTGTGATATTCTCTTCAACGGATTGTGCCCCGAAGAATTCAACAAACTCAGCCATCTTGAGAATGCAAAGGAAATTTGGGACACTTTGATTGATATGCACGAAGGTACCGACTCCGTTAAGGAATCCAAGTTGGATGTGCTTCAAAGTCAACTTGACAAGTTCAAAATGAAGGATGGTGAAGGTGTCGCTGAAATGTACTCTAGGCTTGCTCTCATCACAAATGAAATTGCCGACTTAGGAAGTGAAGAGATGACCGATAGATTCATAATCAAGAAGATTCTAAGAGCCTTGGATGGAAAATATGATACCATGTGCACATTGATCCAAATGATGCCCAATTACAAAGATCTCAAGCCAACGGAGGTGATTGGAAGAATTGTTGCTCATGAGATGTCACTTAAGGATAAAGAGGAACTTCACAACAAATCAAGTGGTGCCTACAAAGCCTCATGTGAAGCCCCTACATCATCAAGTGAGAAACAAAACTTCAATGAAGAATTGAGCTTAATGGTGAAGAACTTCAACAAGTTCTACAAGACTAGAAGCAAAGATAGAAGCTTCAAGTCAAGGTCCTACAATGACAAAAGATCTTCTAGTCAAGAGCGAAACTACTACAGTTGTGGAAGACCCGGACACTATTCCAATGATTGTACGGCTCCCTACAAGAGAAGAGAAGATTCTCCAAAAAGAAGAAGCAAAGAATCACCACCAAGAGAGAGAAGGAATAGAGATGATCGTTATGAACGAAGATACTCACGGAGAAGCAAGGATTCGGAAAGGAAGGAAAAATCATCAAGGTGCTACACAAAACGAAGACATCAAGCTCATGTTGGTGAATGGGTATCCGGCTCCGACTCCGACAGCCACTCCGAGAGAAGTTATCACTCCGACTCCGAAGATACTCAAGATGAAGGTGTTGCCGGTCTAGCACTTGTGTCAACCAACTCCTACGACATATTTGACTCACCAAATGAAGGAATTGGAAGATGCTTCATGGCCAAAGGTCCTAAGGTAACACACCCCGATTATGTTGATTTCGATAGTGATGAAGATGACTTGTTAGGTGATGATTTGCTTGTTGACAACTCTAGTGATGAATACTATGATGAAACGTCAATTAATCATGCTAATCAAGATAAAACGAATGACAATGATAAGGAGAAGATTGAGGCTCTAACTAAAGAACTAAACACTCTTAAGTTATGTCATGAAACTATCTTCGAAGATCATCGAGAACTTTTAAGAGCTCATGAGAAATTACGCTTTGAAAAGCTCAATCTTGAGCAAGAGCATGAGTTCTTAAAGGCAATCAATGATGATCTCCGCAAGAAAAGTTCTGCTTACATTGCCAAGCGTTTACTCTTATCCACTTACATGCCTCAAGTCAAGTCTAGTAACAAGAACAAGAAAGATTCTTCCTCTAGCAGTAACAATGATCATGCTAAATCCAATATTGTTGCTTCTAGTAGTTCTCTTGATTCCACTAATGATTCTCTTAGCCAAGTTACACTTGAGCAAGAAAATAGCTTATTGAAGGGAATTATAGAGAAAGGAGTGTACAAAAGCCTTGCCGGGAGTAAGCAATTCGAGGAAATTGTGCGCAAGCAAGGAATGCACCGGAAGAATCAAGGTGTTGGTTTTGAACGAAAGTTCAATGCCAATGGAGTTGAGTGGGAAGAAGATCAATACCCCAAGACAAAGTTTGTTCCTCAACAAGAGAAGTATGATACTTCTTTCAAGGGGACACAAGCTCAAGATGATCTTCCACCACAAGACTACAAGCAAAAAGGCAAGGACAAGCTTCAAGAGGAAATTGATGCATTTGAAGAAGCTCCTAAGACCTTAGTCAAGTGGATTCCCAAGACTACTTCAAGTTCCACTTCATCAAGTACGACTACAACTCCAAGGATTCCCATCAAGATGGTGTGGATCCAAAAGAAGAAGAACTAGAGAGTTCTTGAGGGTGACTCCGCCAACATACTTCACTCTTATCATTTTGGCAAGAACAAGTGCAATCAACTTCCACATCTTGCACTAGTTCAAGGAGTCACAAACCCTCTTGTTGGTGAGACAAGGGACAAGGTAACCTAAAATTTTTCATGGACATCATCTTGTGTGTGCATCACTCTATGTCTATGGATATCCTTGTTTGTTCCTTGTGGGACTAACCCATGTAGGTATTGAAAGTGCAATTCACTCAAATGGATAGCTCCAAGTGATCTACATCAACATTGAGCATCCACATCTTCAACATCTACATGAAGTCATCATCGACAAAACCCGAGGTTAGTTCATCCCTCTAAGGGGGGATATCACATCTAGGGGGATCTTTACTCTAAGACTTGAGCTAAAGCAACTCTAAAGATGTGAACACAACAATGCTTTATGTAAAAGTGGTAACCCCACTTGAGCTTAAACGATGAGTATGACCTATGATCAAGTGTTCTCACTTGACTCCTAAGTCAATATACTCATATATAGATGGCCTTGTCAACGCAAATTGCTTGATAGATGCTAGAATTGGTTGTGCATGCCTTGTCACATATTTCATTTGCCATCTTATTGTGTGAGCATGCTGGTTGCATATTTTACTCATTTGAGGACATCCACTTGTTGTTTTGATTGTTTGGTTTTATTTCCTTTTGCCAAGTGGATGGACAAGAATGCCTAAGAACCTCCTCTAGCTATCTATGATATCCTCGTCTCAAACTCTATTCATGCTACATCACAGAATTTGATCAAGTCAGATTCGAACCACTCTGTGTGAGGAGCGCTCGGAGTCCCCGATTCGTCATAGACTTAAACTTCCAAAACCTCTTTATGATTCTTGGTCTGACCGATACCCCACTTTCGGTCCTACCGAGATCATTAAGTTGATCTAGGTTTTCGATCTCGGTGCAACCGATTTGAACCTTTCGGTCACACCGAGTTTCAGTAACTGCTTGCAGTTATGAATCTCGGTGCCACCGAGTCGTTCCACTCGGTCACACCGACAGGGTCGGGCTATATATAGTCACGGGCAAAAATTTGGAAATTTCTCCGAACCCCTTCGCCCGCGCGATAGCCTGCTCTGCCAACTTGGTCTCCGGATCGTCTCCTCGCCGCCAGCCGCCTCCAGTCGCTGGTCTCCATCGCCGTCAACGGAATTCAACCCCGCCGTTGCCGCCGTAGCGAGTCTCCGCCGAACTAGGGTATGGACTCGATCTTTGTGCTATTCTCCAATCCGATTCTTAGCACATTGTGATCATCATGATTCTTGCCACGATTGAAACACTCCTATCCAGTCAATGCGCTCGTAGATTAGGTTTGATTCAAAAAATTTAGGGTTAGGTTTCTGCCGAAACCATCTCGGACCCACCGAGTTGAAAAACTTGGTCCCACCGATTTGGCTTATGCCATTGCACAAGTGAGACTCGGTCTGACCGAGAATTACTTATCGGTGTGACTGATTTTGGAACTTTGTGAAACCCTAGCAGTCTCGGTGCCACTGAACTGTGACTCGGTCTGACCGAGTTCACAAGTTTAGGTGCCAAAACTGCTTCGGTATCACCGAGTTTAAAAATCGGTAGATCCGAGATGATTTCAGTGGGAAACTAAAACTAAGTTTTTGGATCATTCTTTTGCAAAAATCTCTGCATTTTGTGATGCTCATCTATTCTACCTCATCTATAAACTATTCACAGGGTCAGCAGTCAGCTTGTTCATCATATCAGACCAAAGTGATAGCCAGAACATGTCAGAAGAGCAAGTGCAGATGAGTGAGGGCACTAGTCCCTCAAGTTCTTCAGATGAAGGCAGCAGGAGCACCCCTAGCAATCTGCCTAAAGCTGCCACCAGACAGAGAAAGAAGAGAACTTCAGATTCTGAGGATGAAGACTATGTGGCAGAAGAGGAAGCAACTTCCAAGAGAGTTGAGCCAGCACAGGGCACAAAGCCAGGCTTGAAAGTCAAAAGGCCAGCAAGCAGGCAGCCTATGTCAAAGGCCAGAGCTTCAACTGAGAAGCCCACTCCCATAGAGCCAGTTGCTGCTGAAGGCAAGAAAAGAAAGGAAAGGGTCAAGAAGACCGTAGCCGGAGTGCTTGGAAAGGCTTCCATCATGGAAGAGGAAGAGGAAGAAGAGGTTGCTGCACCAGCACCTAAGGCACCTAAGCTTATGGGTGATGCTATCAGGACAGGGGCTGCTGCATCTAACCCCAAAGAAGCACCCAAAGCTGCCTCCAAGCCCAAGTCTGCACCAAAGAGAAATACAAGGAGCATACCTGCTGCTAAGAAGAACAAGGCCCCAGTGCCTGAAGCTGCAGAAGAAGATGATGAAGAGAAAGTACTCAGAAAACACAAGCCCAAGATCCCAGACCACAACGATGCTCATCCTGTGGCTGAGGATATGAAGCTCAGGAGAGATTCAGGGCTGAGGAAGTGGAGAGAAGCAGATCCTTATGCTTCAAGGAGAAGGACTGCTGTGGATTACAGATTTCACACCAAGGAACAGCAGGACTTCTATGAGACAGTTTTGCTTGACAAGAAGCCAATAGTTTGTGACATGAGATGGGTCGACTGGGAATATATCAAGGGCAACGAAGATCATTATCCTGGAGTGCAAGACAGCTTCAATGCTTGTGGAGTAGCAGACTTTGTTGGGCAGAAGCTCACAAAGTGGAACGAGGAACTCATTATGCAATTCTACTCCACGGCACACTTCTATCCAGATGGTATGATAACTTGGATGTCTGAAGGTACGAGGTACCAATCTACTGTTGAGGAATGGGCAAAGTTGATCAATGCCCCAGAGGAGCATGAGGATGACTTGGATATCTATGCCAAGAAGAAGATGGATCATAACTCAATGTCAAACATGTACAAGGAGATCCCAAACGAGGCACTTGATACTTTCAAGTTTGGGTCTGTGCATTATCTTTTGTTAGGGCTGCCAACCATCAATTGGATACTGAGGCACACCTTGTTGCCCAAGTCAGGTGATCACAAGATGATCAGAGGCCATGCAATCAACTTGCTACATATCTTTGATGTGCCACAGAAGTTCAAGGTGATGAGCCTCATGGTAGAGACCATTAAGAGGACAGCAGCTGATCAGAAGAGGAGCTGTGGGTATGCCCCACAAATTCAAGAGCTCATTAACTCCAAGATGGGCACGGGCATATACTTATTGGACAAGGAACACCTGCCCATCCGTCCAGATTTTGAGGATAATCAAGTGGTCATGACTGAGAATGAACCATCGTCTACACAAGCACAAGCAAAGAAGGAGAAGGCAAGGAAGGAGAAAGCTGCCAAGATGCCAACTCAAGAGGAGGCATCTGAATATTTCTTGAAAACTAAACAAGAGCAGCTTGGTTACCTAATTGCATCCACCCTGCGGATTGAGAAAGGACTAGCCACCCTAACTCAGAACTAGGCAAGCCTAGAGAGAATTATGGAACAAAAGTTCTATGACTTGGATGTCAAGGTGACAGAGATTCAGACTGCAGTGGAGCAGCTCCAGGATGACATGCAGGAGAGGAGAGGCAGGACTACAACTGATGCCTTTGCCAGAGTGCCACGAGGTCCGAGGTCGTCTGCAGTGCCAGTTGCTGACACCAGAGCCACCACTTCTGCACCAGCTACAGCCTCAGTTCCACTAGCTCCAGCATCTACTTTAGCTCAAACTCCAGCGTCTACTTCAGCGTCTACGGTAGCCTTCGTCCTTGGAGTGATCCGGACTCCACCACCACCTGAAGATCAAGCCTGAGCGTCGATCTAGCACTATGCATTTTCTAGGAACTTTTTGGTAACTTGTTGCCAAAGGGGGAGAAAAATGTATAGATCATAGGCTTCGAGAGAGAGTGTGTTGCTTTTTTCTCTCTTGCTTTATTTGGTAGTTTTTCGAACATTGTTTGCTTTTGAGTGCTTGAGATACTACGTCATTATCTGTGAGACATTGATGATCATGTGTTTGATCATAAGCTACACTTAATGTTTGCTTAATGCTATTATCTTATCTATCTTATGTGATCATTCACTTTTCTTGGTGATGAGTGCATGTATTTCATTCTTATCATTTTAAGCGCTCCACCAAGATGTATGTGACATGGAAGAGTAACCCATGACTCTAACTCTTTGTGCATTTGCAGTCCAAAGCAAATTTTAAATATGCACAAATTTAGGGGGAGCTCTTACTTATCACATACTTCTCAAAGCGACAATATATTTCATGCTTACTATCATTTGTCGAAGCTTTGATCTATATGTTGTCATCAATTACCAAAAAGGGGGAGATTGATTGAAAGTGCAACTATCCCTAGGTGGTTTTGGTAATTCATAACAACATATAGCTCATTGAGCTAATGCTATTCCAAGATGACTATTTCAGGAAAGCTCAATGATTGGCATGGCATGGATGTGAAAGTGGAACCCTCAAAATGCTAAGGACAAAGGATTGGCTCAAGCTCAAAAGCTCAAGACTCTTCATTTTATATTTTAGTGATCCAAGATCACATTGAGTCTTTAGGAAAAGCCAATACTATCAAGGAGGGATGAGGTGTTGCTTAATGAGCCTCTTGCTTCATGTGCTTGTGATATGCTCCAAAACCCTCAACTACTTTCCCATATCCACATATGACCTAAACCCTAAGCCAAACTCGGTCCTACCGATTCTTCTATCCGGCGCCACCGAGTTTCACTTGTCATAAGCCACTGCCAAACCCTAGCAATTCGGTTCTACCGATAGGGATCTCGGTCTCACCGAGATGGGATTGCAAACTCTCTGTTTCCCTTTCGTAACTTTTCGGTCTCACCGAAAGAGCGATCGGTCCCACCGAGATTGCAATGTAAATTCAGTGTTTCCTTCTTTGTAACTTTTCGGTCTCACCGAAAGAGCAAATCGGTCCCACCGAGTTTGCCTGACCAACTCTCTGGTTAGCTAATTACCAAAATCGGTCTCACCGAGTTTGTGTAATCGGTCTCACCGAGATTACGTTATGCCCAAACCCTAACCATATCGGTCCTACCGAGTTGCATGTCAGTCCCACCGAAAATCTCTAACGGTCACTAGGTTTACCTTTTCGGTCCGACCGAGTTTGTTGATTCGGTCCCACCGAGATTGGAAAACTGTGTGTAACGGTTGGATTTTGTGTGGAGGCTATATATACCCCTCCACCTCCTCTTCATTCGTGGAGAGAGCCATCAGAACACATACACAATTCCAACTCAATGTTCTGAAGAGAGAACCACCTACTCATGTGTTGAGATCAAGACATTCCATTCCTACCATATGAATCTTGATCTCTAGCCTTCCCAAGTTGCTTTCCACTCAAATCTTCTTTCCACAAAATCCAAATCCTATGAGAGAGAGTTGAGTGTTGGGGAGACTATCATTTGAAGCACAAGAGCAAGGAGTTCATTACCTACACACCATTTGTTACTTCTTGGAGAGTGGTGTCTCCTAGATTGGCTAGGTGTCACTTGGGAGCCTCCGACAAGATTGTGGAGTTGAACCAAGGAGTTTGTAAGGGCAAGGAGATCGCCTACTTAGTGAAGATCTACCGCTAGTGAGGCAAGTCCTTCGTGGGCGATGGCCATGGTGGGATAGACAAGGTTGCTTCTTCGTGGACCCTTTGTGGGTGGTTGCTTCTTCGTGGACCCTTTGTGGGTGGATCCCTCCGTGGACTCACGCAACCGTTACCCTTTGTGGGTGGAGCCCTTCGTGGACTTGCGCAACCGTTACCCTTCGTGGGTTGAAGTCTCCATCAACGTGGATGTAGGATAGCACCACCTATCCGAACCACGGGAAAAACATCCGTGTCTCCAATTGCGTTTGAATTCTCCAAACCCTTCCCTTTACATTCTTGCAAGTTGCATGCTTTACTTTCCGCTGCCAATATACTCTTTGCATGCTTGCTTGAATTGTGTGATGATTGCTTGACTTGTCCTACAATAGCTAAAATCTGCCAAGAACTAAAATTGGGAAAAGGCTAAGTTTTTATTTGGTCAAGTAGTCTAATCAATCACTCCCCCCTCTAGACATACTTTCGATCCTACAAAAGCACGTAAAACTTCATTCATTAACCTCATGAAAGTACTAGGTGCATTAGTTAACCCAAAAGGCATGACTAACCACTCATATAATCCAAACTTAGTTTTAAATGCTGTTTTCCATTCATCTCCCAATTTCATACGAATTTGATGGTATCCACTACGCAAATAAACTTTGGAGAATATTGTAGAGCCACTCAATTCATCAAGCATATCATCTAGCCTAGGAATAGGATGACGATAACGAATAGTAATATTATTAATGCCTCTACAATCAACGCACATACGCGACGTACCATCCTTTTTCGGCACTAAAATGATAGGAACAGCACAAGGACTAAGGGATTCACGTATATAACCTTTGTCGAGCAGTTCTTGTACTTGACGCATAATCTCCTTCGTCTCCTCTGGATTGGTACGGTATGGTGCACGGTTGGGTAATGATGCACTGGGAATTAAGTCAATTTGATGCTCAATCCCTCGAATATGTGGTAATCCCGGTGGCACGTCTTGTGGAAAGACGTCAGCGAACTCCTGCAAAATGTTAGTGACAGCAGGAGGCAAAGAGGAAGGCACGTCCTCGAATGAAAATAATGCCTCTTTGCACCCAAAAGCATAGCAAACAGATTTGCTAAAATCTAGATCATCAATATCAGATTTGGTGGCAAGTAAACATGCACTTTTCAATTTAATTTCAGAAGCAACACTAGATTGTTTATTATTATTAGGTTGCATTTGTTGCTCAAATTCTTTTGCCACAATCTGATTTTCACTCTTAATTTTTCTCCTGTTTTGCTTTATTAGCTCTATTAATATCATCTTTCAAAATGGAATCAGGAGTCATAGGAAGCAAAGTAATATTTTGATCCTTATGAACAAGAGTATACTGATTGTTTCTACCATGGTGTACAGAATTTTTATCAAATTGCCATGGTCTACCAAGTAATAAGGAACATGCTTGCATAGGTACCACATCACAATCAACATAATCAGCATATGTAGAGATACTAAAATGCACACGAACAGTACGTATTACTTTAACCTTGCCGCTGTTGTTGAACCATTGGATGTAGTAAGGATGTGGATGTGGTCTTGTGGTGAGAGATAGCTTCTCCACCATCTCCATGCTAGCCAAGTTATTGCAGCTCCCTCCATCTATGATGACACGAACAAAACGTTCCTTCACAACTCCCTTTGTATGGAACAAATTATGCCTCTGATTTTGCTCAGCTTGTGTAACCTGCACACTCAAAACATGTTGAGCAACTAAACATTCATACCTGTCAGCATCTTCAGCAGCCGTGTATTGCGTCTCATGATCAAAATCATCTCCACCGTGTTCTTCACGTGTAATAAGAGCCAAAGTCTCCTCATCATAGTCACTAGCGGACTCATACCCACCATCCTCAGTAGCAATCATCACACGCTGAGATTGGCATTCTCTCGCAAAATGTCCTCTTCCCTTACAACGACGACAAATAATATCACTTGTGTGCCCTGTTGATGCCATGGAAGAAGAAGAGCTCTGCGCAGGTCCAGCAGGTGTGCTCTTGGCAGATAGTGGTGGTTGTGCCTGCTTTCTTATATCACGGTTGGAGGTGGCACCTAATGGAGGTGCTGGTGGAGTGGAAGTAGAGGATGCACGTGGTGTCCATGATGAAGATCGACCTACAGAAAAGTTAGTTCGCGCCAATGCCTGTCGATCCTGCACTTCACGTTCAGCTTTACAAGCAAGATGGAATAAACGAGTGATATTATTATACTCCTTATACTCTAGGATGGTCTGAATCTCTCTATTTAATCCACCCATAAAACGTGCAACCATAGCTTCATTCTCCTTAACAATACCACATCTAATCATGCCAGTTTGTAATTCCTGATAATATTCTTCTACAGAATTTTTTCCTTGTCTTAAATGCTGCAATTTTTGAAGTAATTCACGTTGATAATATGGTGGAACCCAACGAGTACGCATAGCAGTTTTCAAAGCAGCCCAAGTAGCAGGAATAGGATATAATCTACAATGCTCAGACCACCAAACACATGCAAAACTAGTGAATGCACAAACAGCAGCAGGAACACGTCTCTCCTCGGGATATTGTAAACATGTAAATCGTTGTTCAGTTTCTAACTCCCAAGTAAGATATATATCAGGAACATATCTACCCTCAAATGGTGGAATATTCAATTTTAGTTTAGGGAGATGGTCATGATCTCGTACCTGAGGGTGAGCCCTACCATTGCCATTATTTGCATGTGGACGACCTGGTGGTTGCTATGCTGGTGGTGGCACGTAGTTCTGATTTTGATCAACCTCATCCTCGTAATCGCTGGAAAAATCATCCTCCTCCGCATCAGCAGCAGGAGCCATAGAAGTATCAACAGCAGCACCAACAGTTTGGCCAGGTGCAAGAGGGAGACGGCTCGCTCGGCGGAGGGCTGTTTCACGATGTGTAGGTAGTCGTTGTTGTTGTTGTAGAGGTGCGTTAGGTGCAGCCGGTGGTGGTGGTGGAAGACGCGCGAGCAATTCATTAAACCTGTTATCGAGCTTTGTTTCGAACGTCTTCTCCATGCCATCTATCTTTTCCATGGCCTCTTCAAATCTGTTTAGCACATCTTGCACCTGTCCACTCATCATTTGCTGAAATTTATCATGCAACTCCATATTCGTCATGTTCTCCCAGTCAGTCTCGTCGGCTTGTGATCCTGCCATGGTTAGCAACAATAGAAACACACAAGAATATGATCCTACAGAATACTAACAAGAGGTGGTGGTGGTGTCACAAATCCGTCAAGCCAATCTCAAATTCTTACCAGTTCTTACCCAGCAACAGGCGGTGATCAGCAACCGTCGTAGTCAAAACTCTCAAAGCTTGGATAGAGCGATTACCAGGGAGAGTCAAACGCATGACGTAGATGTATGTGGAGCTAGGAAGGCTTATAATATGGTAGCAAAAAGGGTCAGCAATAATCAATTCAGAGATGCAAAGTTGAATAAACGCTCAATGACGGTACTGTGCTGGTCCTAGGCTAGACCGTGCTAGAGACGCGAGCCTAGAACACTAACAAAATCACGGCGCTGCATGTAAACAATGGAGGAGCACACTCTGAATTTTTTTCTCTTTTTTACACTTTTTTGCACTTTTTTCCTCTTCTTTTTTTGCTCCGCGACAAATTTTTTTCGAAAAAGTCTACATATGTTCTAAAAACTGCCTAGCTAGAATTTTCCAGACTTAGTTTTTTTGTGTTTGGAACTATTTTTCTTCTGCGGGTAGCATGGAATCTCAGGAGTCCTACTCTCTCATGACTCGGAGTATGGTGTGATCTAGAACTCGAAAACAAAGCAACAAATACTGGACACGGACTAGGACTGGTGGCGGAGATGAATCTGGTGGAACTCGTACTATGGTGGTATATCTGGACTCGGATTGGTGGTGGTATATGGTGATGGTATATCTGGACTCGGATTGGTGGTGGTATATGGCGATGGTATATGTGGACTCGGATTGGTGGTTGTATATGGCAGCGGCGATGTATATGGTGGGGTGGTGGTATATGGTAATGATGATGACGATGGTGCGGCGGCGGCGTGACAACCTGTGAACAGAACTCGAAACTCTAAAGGACTAGACGCTAAGACCAGCAACTTGACACGACGATGCAACCGCAAATTCAACAAAGCAAATACAGAAAAGATTATGCAAAGGCTCAGATTGGTTCGGATAGGACGAACTAACCCTATTTTTTTGGCTTTTTCATGGACTGTAGGTATGAAGAACAGACTCGATCTAATATACGAAAAATTGTAAAATCTCACCGAGCACCCTGAAAATCTGATACCACTTGATAGGGGCAAAGGTGTCCCGATGTTTCGATGAGATGGTGGCTATCGTTTTCTGTGGGAGTCGACCTTGATGATCCGACTACGAACGTGCGAGACGTCGCGCCTTAGCAATCGCTAAACCAACTTCCGAGGGTTATTGACCATGCCGGAGCATGATCAACCTGACCACGAGGGTCTGTTTCCTGCGAGCAAACGAAGAACAAGCAAGAAACTGAGATTGCAATCTGGATATTGCGAATATAAGATGAAAGCTTTATTGATCAAGGTGGGGTTCTGTGACATCTTGGTCTGGTCGTTGGACACAAACGAAGTACGCGAAGTTGCATCTATGGCGAACTTTTAATCTAAACAAAACCCAAAGCCTAAACGATGCCCTAAGGGCTGTATATATGGAGGAGAGAGGGGGAATTTCGTGGCCCTTGGTGGAGGGGTCCGAAACCCACCCTAACTCTTGTTTCCCCAAACATACGGACTCTAAAAACAGCCTATACTTAAGTACTTCGAAAATACATGGGCCTGGCCCAATAATAAGGTGACGCAGCACCTAAAATAGCCTCTGGACGAAATTTATGAAGTGACATCTTGTATATTTCGTCCCATGCTTCACGCACTCATTATGGTGGCTTCAGAGTCCTGGAATCATCACTTGTAACTCCGTTCTTGTTCCCCTTGTGCATGCCATCATCTCCATGCTTGAACTTGCTCCAAGGTTCATCTTTCTTGTCCAAGCTAGGCCCTTCATTTGTAAGCAAAAAAAATGTATCCAATTTAGGCAGCATCATATTCTCATGAACATTAGAATCGTTACCACGAAACGAAAGTACCTGATAATTCAATTGGCGTGCGCGAGCTCTAGTAATCGGTCCAGTGTGTATAGCAGCAGGGGTTGTGGGTGTAACAATGGTATTGATGTCCTCATCATATACGGCGCAGAGGCGGTTCTGCCCTGCGACATAATTCATGACTCGCCTCGAGTGTGCATGTACGAAGAAAGAGAAGCCGAGCTTGATTGGCAGGACAGTCTGGACGCCCTGGAGGAGGAGCGTGACGTGGCAAAAGCCCATTCTGCATTCTATCAACAGCAGGCTCGAAGATACCAAAGCAGAGAAATATGGGCCAAAACTTATAATGTTGGCGAATTAGTTCTACGCCTACCGGAGAAGAAAAAGGACAAACTCAAGCCCAAATGGGAGGGTCCCTTCATTATTGACCAAGTTCTGACTGGTGGGGTGTACCGTCTGCGGGATGCATCGGATAACCAACTCGAGCCAAACCCATGGAACGCAACCGGACTCCGAAGATTCTACGCCTAGCGCCGGACTCAGTGTTCGTCTCCTTCCTCTGTCCATTTTTATACACTATCTGTCTTTTATTAATCTCCTCCTCCCCTTATTTTCTCTCACAGCCTTTAAGGGCCAATTTGTGCCTTGTTTGCACACAATTGACACGCTATCCGCGCTCATTATACCTGGGGGCTTCTTTCACAGAAGCTTATTTATTTATACGGGCTTCATGCCCAGCACATGTGTCATCCTTCCGCATGTACCTTTTATTCACCATTATATGCATCGATATTACTTAAGTTTTGGCCAAGCTGGGTTGCCTGGCTCTTGTATTTATGCCCTACGTTCCCGTTAATTCGGCTAGGGCATAAGGGGAGCACCTCTGCGATTGTTACTGCCGGGTCAGCCGGATGTGTACCTCAGACTGGGTGAAGCCGAAAGCTAGCGTTCTTATATTCGGTCGGTGAACAAAAGACGATTTTTTACCTATTTTCTATATATGCCCCCAGATGTTTTTTGCTGCGATTCTTTTCGCAGTCCGGACATGCACTTTAGGGCATGCATACCCAGGGAAAGGAACCCCTAACGGAACTATTCTCCCTAGAAGATGTTTCTTACTAACCATGTAATATAACATAACTAGTTGAGCACTTGTCTGTTCAAGCACTAATGACCCCTACGCTTGGTTTCCAAGAATGCCCCGGTTCTTATATAACCGAGAGGGTATTCGGATACACTCCGGACTATTGGGTCCTGAGGTTGAAGCGAAAAGGTCCGCCAAGACAAATGATCTACAATCCGACTAGAAGGCATTATACATGTCATTTTAATTACATAGTCAACTGGACTGGCTAAATTCCTCTTCTATACCATCCAACAGGCTGTCTAGTCTACAATCCTGTTGGGAATACTTTGCGGCCAATTCTACTTGCCCGTACACTAGGCTAACAGGGATCTCTTTCCCATCGGGCCCCACAGGTCCAACCACGGCCATGTGGTTTGGGTCAGCCTTGGTATACCGCGTCTTCACCATGGCCCAGGCTTCCCTGGCACCTTGACGGCAGGCTGATATCTTCCACAATCGGAAGCACCGCCGTGCTCGCTTCAGCTTCTCTGCAAGCTCTCCAAGGCCTTCGGGCACGGAGATGGATGGCCACAAGGCCTGGGCAATGCCTTGCATCGCCTGCCGAACTCGCTCGTGCAGCTGTAAAAGCTCGGGCAGAAGATCACCCGCAGACCCGGGCATTTCTTTCGCGGGACGACATGTTAGCATACCTACAGACATAGCTCTGTTAGTCAACTTCTTCGCCGAACTCTTCTTAAAAGTTCGTTCAAGCACTTACTGAAAATGCCGCGTCGAAGCCGCTGATTCTCCTTCACGGAGTCTGACAGTTGGGCACGAACATCCTTTAGTTCCACGCCCAGCTGGGTGTTGGCATCCTGGAGATTATTCTTCTCCTGCCTAACCCTCGTAAGCACACTCTCGCCAGCCTTTAGCCGGCGTAGGAGATGTTGCTCATCCGGATTTCCTCCGGCGTCATCTACAACTTCATTGTCAGATTTGCACATATGCCGCACTTTATATGGTATCTATCATTTTAAATATGTGTTACCAGAGGGGGTCTTCTTGGACTTCTCTTTTGCGGCCAGTGCGGCCTGAAGTTGGGCTTTGCACTCTTCAAGCTCATGGGACAGTTGGGTATTCTTTTCTGTAAGAACCTGCGTAACAAATGATCCTTAAATCAGTTATTCTAACTGTTTCAAGTCTCAGGGGCTACTGATATATATAATCATCAAATTTTCTCACCCGTGTGTCCTTTACATATTGATTCATGGCTCTTGCTAGACCATTTTGAGCAGCACGGAGGTACGCGTCTCCCGAGTTGAAGGCATCAAATGCCTCTTGGGAGAAACAAGTGTAAGTGCATCTAGTGCCACCCCTAGTTGGTTTTGGAGTATTGACGACAAACCTAGTTGAGGGACTAATGTGTTTGTGAGAATTGCAGGATAACACAGGTAGAAGTCCCTCATTGATTCGGTTTTCCTACCAGAGATGACCCCTAAAAATGTATGAAGACATTGATGTCAAAGGTGGTATATGAAGATATTCACATTGAAGACTATGACAAGAGAAGACATCGCATGAAGCCTATGGAGCTCAAAGACTTAGATCTTTCGTAGTTCTTTTTCTTCTTTGTTGAGTCATAGGAACCACCGTACTGTTAAGTGGGGTCCAAGAGAACCAGTCAGAATGACTGAAGTGATGCTTAACCAAAACCTATGTCTTCGAGTGAAGACTATGAGAGCGAATCTTTACCAGAGTCAGACAAGTCAGCTTTGCTTGTAGCCCAAGTAAAGTTGTCGTGTGAGTTTGAAATCTGACCGTTGGAACACGTGTCAGTTCCTTAGTGACCCAGGGTCATTTCAGACAAATCAGGTCGGGTTGCCTAGTGGCTATAAATAGCCCACCCCCTACAACCATAAACGGTTGGCTGCTCAGAGTGAGAGTACGGATTTTGTTGTTTGAGAACAACCCACCTTGAAGCCTTTGAGAGAGAGAATCCCTTGCGAGGATAAAGCCCTAACCACCGGGAGCCAAAGAGAATTAGGCATCACTTAAGTCTTCTTGTCTGTGTGATCTGAAGACTTATTACACTTGAGGACTGTGAATCCTCCAGCCAGTTAGGCGTCGCGTTCTGAGCATCCAAGAGACATTGTGGATCGCTGGTGAACGAAGTCTATGAAGGTTTGGGAGTCTACCTTGAAGACTTACCAGAGTGATTGGGCGAGGTCTATGTGACCTTAGCTCAAGGGGAATACGGTGAGGACTGGGTGTCCTGAGCTGCATGTTCAGGACTTGGTGTCCGGAACTGTGTGTCCTCAGGTTTAAATACCTAGCCACCCTAACCAGACGTACAGTTGTCACAGCAACTGGAACTGGTCCAACAAATCATTGTCTTCAACGAGTCACTGGTTTCATCCTTCCCTTCCCTTTACTTACTGTTGGTCCTTGTGAAGTCAATGTATGATTGCACTATCTTTTGTCTTCACTGAGTGACTGTGTGTTCTGTTTGGCTTCATAATATCTTCCTACCTGATCCTTACTACATTGCTGCTATTAGTCATTGTGCTTTCTCTCCATTGAATACTTGACTATGGTTTGCTTAGTGTAGTCTACCTTCTGCTGCATGGTAATAGGTTTATTTCTATTGTCTGTCTTCATAACTTCCATGTTTTGGAAGACTTTCATAAAAATCGCCTATTCACCCCCCTCTAGTTGATATAACGCACTTTCAATTGGTATCAGAGCAAGGTACTCCCTTGTTCTGTGTGATTCGGTTTAACCACCTGGAGTTTTAGCTATGTCGACTGCGGGGATAATTAAAGTCTCCGCTGCGTGCCCCATCTTCGATGGAACTGAATATCCCTACTGGAAGAATAAGATGCGCATGCATCTTGAAGCCATTGATGTTGACTTATGGTATGTCGTCAAGAACGGCGTTCCCAAGGCTGGAGAAGGTGTCACTTCTGCTGATGTCAAGAAGTTCGTTCAACTGGACTCTACTGCCAAGAATATCATCTGTGGTCATCTGACCAAAGGACAATATGGCCGCGTGAGTGCTTTGGAAACATCTAAGCTAGTCTGGGATTGGCTCTCCAAAGTCAATGAAGGCGTCTCAACCCAGAGAGATCAGAGAATCAGTGTCCTTCGCAACCTCTTCAACCGCTTCAAGAGAAATGACAATGAGAATGTCCAGCTCACATTTGATCGACTCACTGACATCACGAATGAGCTTCAAGCCCTTGGTGCTACTAAGATCACCAAGCATGAAGTCGTCAAGACACTACTGATATCACTTGACAGTTCATTTGGCACCCTAGCCCTGATGATTCAAGAACGTCCTAATTTCAAGACACTCGATCCGTCTGACATACTTGAGAGGCTCAACACACATGAGTTTCAGCTTTCTGAGAAAAGAGATATCTACGGTCCAAACTATGGGCGAACTCGTGCCTTGAAGGCAAAAGCTGTCTCCTCATCTGAAGAAGAATCTGACAGCAGTTCTGATGATCCTGAAGACATTGGAAGGGAACTTGCTATGCTTGTGAAGAAGTTCCAAAAATTCACCAAGAAGAAAAGTTTCAGAAAGTCTTCCCGATCAAGCTCAAGGAATGATGAAGCTTCTGCTCATGACTACAAGAAGAAAACATGTCACAAGTGCAAGAAACCTGGCCATTTCATCTCTGAGTGTCCGTAGTGGGACAATGAGAACAAAAAGAAGAAGAAGAGCAAGGAATATGACTCTGACGACAAGAAGAAGAAGAAATACTCAAAGTCTTCTTCCAAGTCTTCCTCAAAGTCTTCATCACACAAGAAGAGCTCATCTGGCAAGGCACGTGCGTTTGTTGGCAAGGAAATGGACTCAGAGAAGGAGTCCCCTTCTGAGGAGGCGGAGGTGGAGTCTGAGGAGGAGTCCGATTCTGGCGTCGCAAGTCTGGCTACAGCATACGTTGCCAAGTCCATCTTCAACACTGAAGACAATGAATTCATCACCGACACCGATGCAAATGACAAGGACTACTCCGCTCCTACCTACTGCTTCATGGCACGCGGTGCCAAGGTAAACACATGCACTACTCACTATCAAACATCTAGTGACGATGACTCTGATTGTGGTTCAAAACCCAGCTACAAAACACTTGCTAAAATTGCAACTGAACAACAGAAAGCCATGGAACATATTAAAAACTGTTAGACAAAAGCGATGATCTGTTAGGCACTGAAATGACTCGTTCTGAGTCCTTAATTGAAGACATAAAAAATCTTCACGTTAAGTATGAGGAACTTGAAAGTCGTCATGAAACGCTCTCAACAACTCATGAAAAGCTTTCCTATGATTATCTTCAAAGGAAGCAAGATCTTGACAAATTGAGAGCGGCTCATGAAGATCTTCAAAAGGAAAATGAGTCACTTCGCGCCAAACAGATCAGTTCCGCTCAGGAAGGATTTGAACCACCATGTCTTAAATGCATTGAGCGTGATAATACTACTTCTGTTGCTGAATGTTCTACTGTTGCTACTGTTGCAATATCTTCAACTATTGATGTGGAAACTAACCCCTCTGCTGAGGATACCACTGCTATTGCTGATGAGAATGCTAGGTTGAAGACATTGCTTGAAACAGGGATGTACAAAGGTCTTAAAGGGCATCAGACACTATGTGATGTCCTCAAAAAGCAGATCTTGAACCAAAACCCGAGGAAAGAGGGTGTTGGGTTCGTAAGGAAAATGAATGCTGATGGCTCTTACTGGAAACCTGAGCAGTACCCCAAAACTACATGGGTTGCTGTAAAGGAATCTTTAGCAGATCCATCCACTCTATCTGGCTTCACTTGTGCAAACCCCATTGTCATTGATGAATCCTTTGATGCAAACTATAAAGTGTTTAAGAATCAGAACGGTGAAGTGTTTTCCAGGTACATTGGTACTAACTGCAGGAATGGACCTCCTATGAAGAAGATCTGGGTTCCAAAAGTGTCTGGAGAATCTTCCTGTGAATGTCATCATGACACCACACATGAAGAAGACAAACCCCAGACCACAGGCTTCATACGGTCCAAAGGCTTCATACAGACAGAGGACTCACCTGAGTCGCACTAACGCAAATGTTTTGCAGGGAAACCATACTCAGGCCTATGAATATGAGCGCGGTTCATCAAACCGCCATGTTCATAAGACCAAGAACTATTCTACTTATTCTTATGAGTACTATTGTCCGCCTACAAGACTGTTTGCTAGGGCTCCAAAGCCAAAGTTCTCAGATGCTGCACTTAGACTTATTGCTTCTAAGCCACCCTTGAAGATGTGGGTGGCTAAGAAAGCTTAACTCTCTCTTGCAGGGAAAGGTCTCCAGCAGAAAACCAAAATTGTCTGACGCTATTGCTGGGGACCTTGAACATCTTGTAGGGCGCAAGATCAAATGCCCAAATGGTCTTACTATGTACTTCGTTCCTGAATCGCTTGCTACTCTCCCTATTAGTCCTAATCTGGATCTAAGCTTTCATAACCCACTGGTTTGTCAAATGTTTTTGCTTCACAATTCTCTTCGTAAAGCCTATCCCCTAACTGCACTGTAGGGTACGACACCAGTGTCTTCAGAATGGATTATTGATAGTGGGTGTACCAATCACATGACTGGCAAAAGAAGCCTTCTTATGGACTCAACCTTACATCCATCCGACAAGAGTCACATCACATTTGCTGACACTGGTAAAAGTAAGGTATTGGGTCTAGGTAGAGTTGAAATCTCAAAGGATCAACACATGGATAAAGTCATGCTTGTTGAATCCCTTGGCTTCAACTTAATGTTTGTCTCAATGCTTTGCGATTTAAACATGATCGTAATATTTGGAAAATATCGCTGCCTTGTTCTAATGGAATCTGACAAGTCTCTAGTGTTTGAAGGGTATCGGAAAGATGATTTGTACGTGGTAGATTTCTCAGCAGGACCACAGCTTGCCATATGTCTTCTAGCAAAAGCTTCAGAATGCTGGCTCTGGCATCGGAGGCTAGGGCATGCTGGCATGAGGAACCTCCACACCCTTGCAAAGAAGAAGCATGTCATAGGCATCGAGGGCGTCAAGTTCAAGAAAGATCACTTATGTGGTGCCTGTGAAGCAGGAAAGATGACGAGGGCCAAACATCCCTCGAAGACAATCATGACAACTACTCGACCCTTCGAACTGCTCCACATGGATCTTTTCGGTCCCACTCATTACTCAACTCTTACTACTACTGCTTGTCTCTATGGCTTTGTCATTGTTGATGATTATTCTAGATATACTTGGGTGCACATAATCCTCTACAACACTAAAGTGCAGGATGTCTTCAGACGCTTCGCCAATCGAGCAATGAACAACTATGGCGCCAAGATAAAGCACATCAGAAGTGACAATGGCACTGAATTCAAGAACACCGGCCTTTATACATATCTTGATACCTTGGGCATCACACATGAATTCTCAGCCCCGTACATGCCACAACAGAATGGCGTCGTCGAACGCAAGAACAGAACACTCATTGAGATGGCCCGAACGATGCTTGATGAATACAAGACTCCAAGAAAATTCTGGCCTGAAGCCATTGATACTGCATGCCATACAATCAATCGTGTCTATCTTCACAAGCTTCTGAACAAGACATCTTATGAGCTCCTTACTGGCAAGAAGCCAAATGTCAGTTACTTCAGAGTATTTGGCGCCAGGTGCTGGATCAAGGATCCACATCACACTTCAAAATTTGCACCAAAAGCACATGAGGGTTTTATGCTTGGATATGGAAAGGATTCGCACTCCTACAGAGTCTTCAATCTCTTTCATTATAGAGGTTGAAACAGTGGATGTGCGGTTTGATGAAACTAATGGTTCACAAAGAGAGAACCTCCCAAATGTTCTAGATGAAGTTCCATCCAGCGAATCAATCAAGCTTATGGGAACCGGAGAAATCATACCCTCTGAAGCTCAACCTGAAGAGGAACTTATCATCTCCGCACCTGATCAACCTGAAGACAATGCTCAGCCTGAAGACAATCCCACTAACAATGAGAATGATTAGCAAGAGCAAAACCTTCGCCCTGTACATCCTCGTGTTGCCAATAAAGTGCAGATTGAGAGAATAATTGATAGCATCAATGCACCCGGTCCGCTCACTCGTTCAAGGGCAACTCAACTAGAAAATTTCTGTGGGCACTTCGCATTCGTCTCAATAACAGAACCCAAGAAAGTTGAAGAAGCCTTCATGGAACCTTAATGGATTCAAGCTATGCAAGAAGAGCTTCAACAGTTTGAGCTGGATAATGTATGGGAACTGGTTAAGCGTCCTGATCCTCGAAAGCACAACATAATAGGCACCAAATGGATATACCGCAACAAGCAAGATGAGCATGGTCAAGTTGTCAGAAACAAAGCTCGTCTCATTGCTCAAGGATATACTCAAGTGGAAGGCATTGACTTCAATGAAACATTTGCTCCTGTGGCTAGACTTGAAGCCATACGCATACTGCTGGCCTATGCAAATCATCATAACTTACTTTTATATCAAATGGATGTGAAGAGCGCCTTTCTCAATGGCAAGATTGAAGAAGAAGTGTATGTTGCACAACCGCTTGGCTTTGAAGATCGAAAACATCCTGGCATGGTATACAAGCTCAATAAGGCACTGTATGGCCTCAAACAAGCCCCTCGGGCCTGGTATGACACACTCAAATACTTCCTGAAGAGCAAAGGCTTCATACCTGGTTCCCTCGACCCCACTCTCTTCACGAAGACATATGATGGTGAACTGTTTGTGTGCCAAATATATGTGGATGACATTATCTTCGGCTGCACCAATCAGAAGTACAGTGAAGAGTTTGGATATATGATGCAAGAGCAATATCAGATGTCCATGATGGGAGAGCTGCAGTTCTTCCTCGGTCTTCAAATACGACAGCAACGCAATGGCATCTTCATATCTTAAGAGAAGTATCTCAAAGATTGCCTGAAGAAGTTCAGTATGCAAGACTGCAAAGGCTTCACGACGCCAATGCTAGCCAAGCATCATCTGGGTCCTGACGACAATGGTAAAGAGTTCAACCAAAAGGTATACCGCTCCATGATTGGTTCTTTGCTTTATCTATGTGCATCTAGGCCAGATATTATGCTTAGTGTTTGCATGTGTGCTCGATTTCAAGCAGGACCAAAGGAGTTGCATCACTTAGCTGTGAAGCGAATTCTTCGATATTTGGCTCACACCCCAACTCTAGGATTATTGTATCCAAAGGGCTCAGAGTTTGATCTGGTTGGATTCTCGGATGCTAATTATGCTGGTGACAAAGTGGATCGCAAGTATACATCAGGCACATGTCATTTTCTGGGACGATCACTTGTATGTTGGTCTTCAAAGAAGCAGAACTGTGTATCTCTCTCCACTGCTGAATCTGAATACATTGCTGCTGGATCTTGCTGCGCTCAGCTTCTATGGATGAAGCAAACACTCAAGGACTATGGCATTCATCTGAAGCAAGTGCCACTCTACTGCGACAACAAAAGCGCCATCAAGATTGCCAACAACCCAGTTCAGCACTCGAAGACAAAACACATTGAAATTCGTCATCACTTTCTCAGAGATCATGTTGTGAAGGAAGATATTGACATCATACACGTCAACACTAAAGAGCAATTGGCAGATATCTTCACCAAGCCCTTGGATGAAAAGAGATTTTGCAAGTTACGGTGTGAGCTAAATATCTTGGAATCCTCAAATGTCCTGTGATCAGGCACACATCCTAACACTTATGCATATTGATGACTTAGATGTGCAACACACGAAGTAAAGTATATCTTCAATCAATGAAGACATACATTCTAAGTGTGAATACATTAATGTGGAATTTGACTTCGGAGCGCCACGATAATTGTGCGCCGTGTCTGGGTCTAATACTTCCTATACGGTGGGTAACGCCACCACCAAATGTTCTGTTTGAAGTGTTTCACTCATGGCGTTACATTTGCTATGTCTTCACATTTGGTTTGGCTTCAATCTCAACATGTCTTCATGATTATCTTCACTATGTTGATTATATATATATACTAGTGTTCTGTCCTCTACAGCATTCACTTATAGATATGTCTTCTTGTTGAATCTTTTGAACTAAGTGAATGTGATTGGACCCTAACCTCTCTATGCTTTCTATCTCAAGCTCTATCTCTCTAAATCATATGCATTCTATTGAAACTGTCGAATGTCTTCTCTGCGTCCTTGTCAGCAGAAGATACAGAGACAAACATTAAGTCCGTTTTCAATGCTCATTCCTTCACCTGAAACCCGGAGAAGTGGGAACGACCACCCGACAATCCAGGCGTGCGTGGGACTTGGAACAACCCCCGATATGCTGCATGATGGCCACGTGTTCCTCAGATGTGAATCGCCAGGGGCACCTGTGTAATAACGCAGTGCCGCCCCTGTACCTATAAATACACACCTCACAGCAGTCATTATCTCTTCTTCCACTCTCGCACGAACCCTAGCGCCACCGCTAGCCCTCAACGACGCCGACGACGAAGTGCTTCACTGCCGCAACCTCTCCGACGCCGTGTTCACGTCGACCGCGGACATCGTCTTCTCCGCCATCGCCGTAGGTGTCCTCCGTCGCCAAGTTAGGGCACGGACGATCGAACTGCTCGGCCTCCTCTTCCACTCCGTCTAGCAGTTCTTGTGGTAAATAAAACTTCCTTTTTACAGCCCCCTTGATCCTATAGCTTCATCACTTTCTACCACAAGCAGTTTCTGTTCACACAAGTTGGATCTCTTACATACTGCATCTCATAATATGCCTAGTATATTCAGTTGTATTTCACAAAGTAGTTAGATTCCTCACTTGTACTGATCCATGGATTCGTAAAAATCTGGAACCAACTCCTTATCTATGAGTGAATGTCTTCGCACGATGAGGTCAATGTCTTCTAAACTGATTTATCTTCAAAATCTTCTTAGAATGCATATGACCTCTTCCCCTTCCCTCGCACCTTAATGCTGTCACAGGTACATGTCCGTGGAAGAATCCCTTGGTTCTCATAGTCTGCATTCATTTGCAGAATACTTACAGCATCACATAAATTCTCCCGAAGCTAGTTCCTGTTTGTCCAGCAAGCGAAAACCTTTGAAGCCTTTGAACGTATTGAAGCCTTTCAGTTTAAAGTTCATGGCTTCAGAGAAATTAGCAAGGAAGGGTGGCAGAAAGCGTCGAGGAGAAACATCAAGGGATCTGCCCGATGACCTCTTAGAGCTGTACAAGACAGATACTGAAGAGGATTACAATCAGCGCAAGACACGAATCCAATGGATTGGACGCTATTGGGCAGAACAGTGGTTCAAGTACAGATTTGTGACAAAGGAGTATGCTGAAAAGAATGCCATCAAGCGACCATGGGGAGACATCCTCTACAAAAATCTTCAACCCAGGACCAGAGATGAAGCCATTGAACAAGGCTTCTATCCCTGCATGGTCCGTGGACCACAGCCTGCGGATGCTGACCCATCGTCACTGCTATGGTGTCGTGACGACAATCTATTTAAGCGCAACTTCCAGTTTGCCCAGAACTCAGCGAAGCAGAACAAGAAGTCTTTGGGATTAGATTTCAACCCTGGTCTCTCTGCTCCCCGTGCCGATGGAACTCGCGAAGCTGAACCCAATCTTCTTGGGCCCTTCTATAACTTGGAAGGTCTCATCACTCACATCGTGGTTCAAGGGACAGCCGTGAATGAGCCTGCAGATGACGCTGAATCAGATGAAGCGCCTGCAGCACCGAAGCCAAAGAAGCTGAAGCAGCCAAAAGCTTCAAAGCCTGCCTCTGCACCAAAAATCTCACGGGCGAAGCCACTGGCAACTGCACCTCCTGAATACAGTGTGCAGTCTGAAGATTTGTCACGCATCTCCAAGCCCTAGAAGGTCAAGATGCCTTTGCCACACACCGGCCAAGAGCTGACAGCTGTTGCCATTCTGCGCAACGATGCCATTGATCTGTCCAGTCATGAAGATCTTGCAGATGACGCTCTTGAGCAACTCATCAAGAGCAAAGAAGAAGCAGAAATCTTCAATGGACTGCCTCTCTTTGACGTGACAATCATCCACAACTTCATTGTTGAGTGGTTTGACACACCAAACATCAGCTTCGAAGATCTGCAACTACCCATTGGCCTCAGTGTCGCCTTCCATGGCGCCATTGCTTCAGAGCTAGCTCTCGCTCAGCGCATCGTCGAACTGAAGCAAAAGATTGACTATGAAAAGGCTCAGTTCAAGAAGCATATGGCCAAACTCATCGTGCAAGAGGTGAAAAACTTCAAGATTATGATGCATGAGCTCAAAGAAGCCTTTCTCAAGAAACGCACAGAAGCTCAGGGTTCTCGGGAGCACATGAAGAGCCTGGCTGACAAGTGTGTGCAAGGCTACAATGAAGCTGAGAAGCGCAAGGCCCTTGGGCGTCCAGGCATTGATCCCAGGATGGCTACTAAGCAGAAGAAGAAGCCCAGTGTGGCCGAACCTCTCGCACCAAGGTAGGAAGCAGATCCCATTGTCTTCCCAACTAGCATGACTGGCTCGAAGCCAAAGGCCCGGTCAACCGCTTCAGAGCTGAAGAAGACGAGGACTGCTGAGGCTGAAGCCAGGAAGAGGAAACATCCTGAAGCCTCTGCTACTGCCCCCTCCAAGAAGAAGAGGAAGACCAAGAAGGAACGGGCTACTCCCACAGAGCCCTTGATTGTTGAACCCATCTCCATGGTTCACCCTGACGCTGAACCACAAGAACGTCAACTGACTATCCATGAGCCTGCTTTCACAGAGGCTCATGAAGCTGAAGACTTTCCAGCAGCTGATCCCATCGCTGCTGAAGACATTGGTCATCATGACCATGTTGAAGATGATACAATCCTTCCTCAGCTCGAGCACCAACAGGTATCATCGCCTGTGCTAACGCACAGCGAACTCATCAGCATTGGTCGTCCTCTGACACCAATTGCTCAGGATGCTTCATGGGCTGATCGCCCACAAGAGGAAGAAGACTTTGAGGCTCAGCCAACACCAACTCCACAGGCGTCGCCAGCGTTGCGCAGGCTTCGCAAAGTACCAAGGACTCCAGTCTCTGCGTCTGAAGCTAAAGCTGCTGAAGACATTCCGGCTGCATCAGCCGATGAAGAAGAAGCCCCACAAGCTGCTACTCCCCTGTCCCACCAAGAAGCGGTTCTCGAGGAGAACGTGACTGTGACCGACCCTCCAGCTCGTCAAGTGGAGGTTGAAAATCTTGAGGCTGCCACCACCAACACCAATGAAGCCACTGACGTTGTCATGGCTGAAGCTAATGTGGAGCCCTCACCAACAAAAGCACCAGAAGTCAGCGAAGCCACTGATCCCACTGCTTCTGTTCCTGCGCCTGCTGCCGGTCCTCAGTTCGACTATCATGTTGAGCACAGGCCTCAGGTACAGAAGCCAATCCCAAGATTTCCCAGGTTCCCAGGTCCTGCATCAGCACCTGGATCCTTCAATATCAATGGCTTCAAAGCAGACAACACTTTCTTCAATAGCTCCTGGAACCCCTACTCAAGGGAAAGAATATCATCTGATCGGTTCTGGAGCTATCCGCAGAGAAGCTATTACTCCTGCATTCTTTACAATCAAGGTCGCATCTTCCCACACAAACGTCTTGACATTGAAGCAATAGCTGGTTTTCCCTGTCTGGAAGAAGCTCTGGATTGCTTCAAAGAGGTTGGATTGCTGCCATTCGTCACCGATCAAGAGCATTGGAATGAAGAGTTGCTGCTCCAATTCTATGCCACACTTCACATCCGCGGGTATAACAGAGATCCGAAGACTTGGGTCCTGGAGTGGATGACAGGAAATGTTCATCACGAAGCCAAAGCCTTTGACATCATTGAGCTCACTGGTCTACCCACTCCTGGCGATCTCTACAAATCTGGCTGTCAACTTCACAGTGAAGCTGTGGAGAGCATCTTTCAGAAGCCTGAACCTAACATGAGTCAGATGCTCAGTATGATGAAGCCATTACCCCAAGATGCTGCATATCCCAAAGAGTTCTTTGTTGAAGACCTCGAGTATCTGCCAAGGACTATTTATCACATCATAAGGCGAACTCTCTGGCCCATCAAAGGATACTCTCCACATGCCAAGCTGGAAGGTGCAATGAAGACTTTGGTCTTCTATATTCTTCATGGCAAATGCTTCAATGCACAGGACTTCTTCATTCGCCAACTTGTTGCATCAGGCTCTGATCTTTTTGTCTTGAAGTTCTACGCCCCATGGGTCATGCGGCTGATCAAACTTCACTCCGCTATCTCATATCAGCCATATGCTCGCAATCATCGGATCTTTCTGCCTGATGTGGATATTTCTATTGAAGCCATCTATCCTGAGCCTGCCAAGGAACCTCTAAGTCTTCAGAAAGTAGATCATCAAAGTTTTTCTCAGAACATTGAAGGAGTTGAAGCAGTCACTCGTGTGTATCCTTTGGCTGGCACTACACCTGCACCGCATCCTGCTCTCACTGAAGCCACTGATAGCACAATTTCCCAACGAACCAAGAAGCGCACTCATGTTCTCAATGACCGAGAGCTTCTTATGGCTCTTCATCAGAAACAGGATAGGCATCATGACTGGCTGAAGCGTCAAATGCAAAGCCTCTTGGTGGATGTTAATCGCATTCGCAATCTTGCCACCAAGAATGCCTTTGTTGCCCATGAAACCTCTCGACGCACATGGAAAGGGCTGACGCTGATGTGCTCTGAAGATGATCTTCAAGAGGATGGCTTCTCTGAACGCTTTAAGTTTGACTCCACACCTCCTCGAAGGGCAGTGCTGCGACGAACTCCATCTCTTGAAGACTTTGAGTTCTCTTCCTCTGCTGCAACTGTGAATGCCAGAGTGATCGAGGATGAAGACGATGCTACTTCACCACCACCTCCTTCAGCTCGCTTCGACACTGCTCCAAGTTCTTCTGCACCGCCGAACACCACCGACGACCCTGCTGCTTCACCTACTCTTCATGGGAACGAGTAGATGCTCTATGTATTCAAACCTTTTTGGTCCTTACTGACAAAAGGGGGAGAAGCATATGAGTTTTATAGTCTTCAAGCGGGTCCATATGGGCGGATGCTTTATACTTTTTGCTTCGTGCTTACAACTCTCGTTTGCTTTGATACAGTTGGTTCTTTGAGTTGTAACACTTAAACTCGATGGTCGTCTGCTACTTATTTGCCACCTCGTGATGCGACGATAAATTCCGCATGTGCGACGATAAATTCCGCACTTAGATCATTTTGCAGACGTCCATTTTTCATTATGCATGTCATTATCTTCGCATACCTTCACATGCATAGTGGATTGTCATCATAAGTTGAAGAGGATCTCCACAAGCACAACCTGCCATGTGCATTTGCATTCCAAAAGCCAATTACTTATATGCACATATTCAGGGGGAGCCCTTGCAACTTATGAAGACAATTCCTTATCCTTTACAATTTCACATATTATATTCCCTGTTGAAAACTTCAACTAGTTTGTCATCAATCACCAAAAAGAGGGAGATTGTAAGTGCATCTAGTGCCACCCCTAGTTGGTTTTGGAGTATTGACGACAAACCTAGTTGAGGGACTAATGTGTTTGTGAGAATTGCAGGATAACACAGGTAGAAGTCCCTCATTGATTCGGTTTTCCTACTAGAGATAACACAGGTATGAAGACATTGATGTCAAAGGTGGTATATGAAGATATTCACATTGAAGACTATGACAAGAGAAGACATCGCATGAAGCCTATGGAGCTCGAAGACTTAGATCTTTCGTAGTTCTTTTTCTTCTTTGTTGAGTCATAGGAACCACCGTACTGTTAAGTGGGGTCCAAGAGAACCAGTCAGAATGACTGAAGTGATGCTTAACCAAAACCTATGTCTTCGAGTGAAGACTATGAGAGCGAATCTTGTCTAGAGTCGGACAAGTCAGCTTTGCTTGTAGCCCAAGTAGAGTTTCCGTGTGAGTTTGAAATCTGACCGTTGGAACACGTGTCAGTTCCTTAGTGACCCAGGGTCATTTCGGACAAATCAGGTCGGGTTGCCTAGTGGCTATAAATAGCCCACCCCCTACAACCATAAACGGTTGGCTGCTCAGAGTGAGAGTATGGCTTTTGTCGTTTGAGAGCAACCCACCTCGAAGCCTTTGAGAGAGAGAATCCCTTGCGATGATAAAGCCCTAACCACCCAGAGCCAAAGAGAATTAGGCATCACTTAAGTCTTCTTGTCTGTGTGATCTGAAGACTTATTACACTTGAGGACTGTGAATCCTCCAGCCGGTTAGGCGTCGCGTTCTGAGCATCCAAGAGACATTGTGAATCGCCGGTGAACGAAGTCTGTGAAGGTTTGGGAGTCTACCTTGAAGACTTACCAGAGTGATTGGGCGAGGTCTGTATGACCTTAGCTCAAGGGGAATACGGTGAGGACTGGGTGTCCTGAGCTGCGTGTTCAGGACTGGGTGTCCGGGACTGTGTGTCCTCAGGTTTAATTACCTAGCCGCCCTAACCAGACGTACAGTTGTCACAGCAACTGGAACTAGTCCAACAAATCATTGTCTTCAACGAGTCACTGGTTTCATCCTTCCCTTCCCTTTACTTACTGTTGGTCCTTGTGAAGTCAATGTATGATTGCACTATCTTTTGTCTTCACTGAGTGACTGCGTGTTCTGTTTGGCTTCATAATATCTTCCTACCTGATCCTTACTACATTGCTGCTATTAGTCATTGTGCTTTCGCTCCATTGAATACTTGACTATGGTTTGCTTAGTGTAGTCTACCTTCCGCTGCATGGTAATAGGTTTATTTCTATTGTCTGTCTTCATAACTTCCATATTTTGGAAGACTTTCATAAAAATTGCCTATTCACCCCCCCCCTCTAGTCGATATAACACACTTTCAACAAGCGTCACGGAGAACGGCTCGGCGATGCCTGTGGTTCATGGCGCTCTCCACCTCGGAATTTGTGGCGGACAGTCTGTACGCATCCTCTGTCGGAGGAGCATCCGGCGTGCGCCTCATATTCGCTTCCGCTTCCGGGTCCGGCCTTGGAGCCTGACAGGTGGAGGCGTGATTGGCGACCTCTCCGGATATAGTCCGGCGAGCGTTCTTCTTCCTAAGAAAGTGTGGGCGTTAATATGCCTTTAAAGAATGATATCATGGAGTAAGGCGGCACGCCATACCGCTGCGCCGATGTCTCAGTCCAGATTACATTTCTTTTCAGCCTGCCCGGCCTCGCAGCCCCTTGTTGGCTAGTCGCCGTGGGCTCGGCATGACGTCCCAAGGGCCTCCCCTGCAAAACACCGTTGGTATCCGGTAAGCAAAGTACACAAGGACGGATCCTTTTCAAAATGTCGGGACTTCGGTCTCAGTTACCTGTGAAGCTGGGAGCAGCCCAGGGTAATCGGCCGTAATGGCTACCAAGGCATTATCGCTACTTAATTGGTAAAATACCCTATCAATTAGCTCCACAGATATGTTTGGATCCTCTTGGGAGGTCGGGTCGAGGGACCGCTCCGGATCCTCTGGTTGTGGAGGCGGGCTGTTGATCTCCCTTACAGCCTTACGCAGCTCCTGCGTTGGAATCGCAAGGTAAGATACTTAATTGTGGGAATATGGAACGGATGGGCATGAAAAGTGTCGACTTACCCAGCTCGGAGGATTGTACATAGAAAATCCGCCCTGTGGATTGACACGGAGGAATTCCTCCTCTTCTCCCTTGTACAAATCGGACAAGATTTTTGCTAGAGCAGCGGTCGAGTCCGGCCCCTTGTGGCCGCAGCGGGTGGCGTCATCCTCCCCGTTGAAATCCCACATGGGGTGGCCTCGATATTGCAGCGGTTTCACCCCCCGCATAACGCATATCGCCATGACTTCGATCATGGTTAGTCCTGATTGAGCCAATAACTTTATTCGGCTCATCAGGTAAAGAACGTCGCTGTCATCTTCCTCCTGGGGGCTCCATGGAAGCCAGCTCAGGCGCTTCTTCAAAGGAGCATTGTCGAACTCAGGAAGGCCGATCCGAATAGGATCCGGAAGGGGGACGTCTTCTATATAAAACCACTCTGAAGGCCAGTCTTCGGACGCCTTCTTCGGGGTTCCGGATAGATATCCGGTCCCGGTGATGCGCCATACTTTGGCTCCGCCCACTTGATATATTGACCCCCTCTGAGAACGGGGCACAAGGCAGAACAGCTTCTTCCATAGTGCGAAATGAGCCTCGCGACCCAAAAACAGCTCGTAGAGGGCTACATAGCCCGCGATATGTAGTATGGATGCAGGGGTAAGGCAGTGCAACTGGAGGCCGTAGAACTCCAGGAGCCCCCGGATGAATTGGAAATCAGAGTCCTCTTATCAAATAAGGGACAAGGCATACCCGCTCTCCTTTGGAGGGATTGGGAAAGCTCTCCGCTTGCTCTCCGCCATTTTAGGTGGCGAGCCCGGCTCGAACCGGGACCATATACGCTGGGGGGAGAAATCCCTGGGTTTGAAGATTCACTAGTTGGCTGTGCGGGACGGAACACCTCTCCCAATCTCCGGGCTTGGTGCTGGAGGAACGAGAGGAGGAGCTGCGTCGACCAGCCATGATGGAATGGATTGCTTCCGGGTGCGCTCCGATGAATGCTCGCTAAGGGAGGAGGGTGTGGTTTGGATCTGAATCCTTGTCTCTTTAATAGGCAGCTCATTTGCATAGCTAGGGGGTAAGTGTAAAAACACCCTGGCTATTCACATTCGCTTGACACGTGGAAGGTGGCCATTATTGGGCGTGGAAGCCAAGGAGCGCAGCAGTTACAAGAAGCCGGACACTGTTTAACAGGTATTCGCAATTTGGAGAAGAACCCGTCTTGCAATGCCGAAGACAATCTGCGCGCCGGACTCATCATCATTGAAGCTTGGTTCGGGGGTTACTGAGGGAGTCCTGGATTAGGGGGTGTCCGGACAGCCGGACTATAACCTTTGGCCGGACTGTTGGACTATGAAGATACAAGATTGAAGACTTCGTCTCGTGTCCGTATGGGACTTTCCTTGGCGTGGAAGGCAAGCTTGGCAATACGGATATGTAGATCTCCTCCCGTTGTAACCGACTCTGTGTAACCCTAGCCCCCTCCGGTGTCTATATAAACCAGAGGGTTTAGTCCGTAGGACAACAACAATCATACCATAGGATAGCTTCTAGGGTTTAGCCTCTCCGATCTCGTGGTAGATCAACTCTTGTAATACTCATATCATCAAGAATAAATCAAGCAGGACGTAGGGTTTTACCTCCATCAAGAGGGCCCGAACCTGGGTAAAACATCGTGTTCCCTGCCTACTGTTACCATCTGCCTTAGACACATAGTTTGGGACCCCCTACCCGAGATCCGCCGGTTTTGACACCGACACCTATATACATGATCATACCTAGATATTCTCATAACTATGCTCAATTCTATCAATTGCCCGACAGTAATTCGTTTACCCACCATAATACTTATGCTCTTGAGAGAATCCACTAGTGAAACCTATGGCCCCCGGGTCTATCTTCCATCATATTAATCTTCCAATACTTAGTTATTTCTATTGCCTTTTATTTTACTTTGCATCTTTTATTTCTCTTTATCATAAAAATACCAAAAATATTATCTTACATATCTATCAGATCTCACTCTCCTAAGTGACTGTGAAGGGATTGACAACCCCTTTTTCGCGTTGGTTGCGAGGTTCTTATTTGTTTGTTTAGGTGCGTGGGATTTGAGCGTGATCTCCTACTGGATTGATACCTTGGTTCTCAAAAACTGAGGGAAATACTTACGCTACTTTACTGCATCACCCTTTCCTCTTCAAGGGAAAACCAACGCAGTGCTCAAGAGGTAGCAAGAAGGATTTCTGGCGCCTTTGCCGGGGAGATCTACGCCAAGTCAAGACATACCAAGTACCCATCACAAACTCTTATCCCTCGCATTACATTATTTGCCATTTGCCTCTCGTTTTCGTCTCCCCCACTTCACCCTTGCCATTTTATTCGCCCTCTTTTCCTCTCTCCCTCTCTTTGTCCGTTCCCCTTCTCTTTTTCTATTTGCCTTTTTGCCTATTTCTTGTTTTCTTGTGTGTTGGATTGCTTGATTGTCACGATGACTCTACCTAGATTTTGTGATCTTCACCTTAAAAGGTTAGAAGAGATCGAAAGCAACGTCAGGAGTTTTATGACTTTACAATTTTAGCATAATAATTTCTTTAGGAATGAGCTTAAGGAACAAAAAAGTTTTTTGGGTTATATGAATAAAGAGCTAGATGATATGTCTAAAGAATTTTATGGTTTGAAATCTCAGATTGCTCATCTCGAAAAATTAATTGCTGAAATCTCGGATAAGCAAGCCACCTTAGTTAATGAGATGGCTGCTAAGATGGAAAATTTTCATGAAAATAAGGATGAAGATCTAAAAGTGATTGGTGTGTCCCCTATTAAATCTTTGATTTGCAATATGAATCTTGATAGTGATGGGGCTGAAGATGAGCCACCTTTACCTAGAAGGCGTTCCAAAAATTCGGAGTCTTTAGATCTTGATGCTAAAATTGTTAAAAGTGGGATCGAAGAGATTAAAATGTTAACTATCAATGAAGCCACTATTTTGGATTTGAAGGAATTTAATTATGATAATTGCTCTTTGATAGATTGTATTTCCTTGTTGCAATCCATGCTAAATTCTCCTCATGCTTATAGTCAAAATAAAGCTTTTACTAAACATATCGTTGATGCTTTGATGCAATCTTATGAAGAAAAACTTGAGTTGGAAGTTTCTATCCCTAGAAAACTTTATGATGAGTGGGAACCTACAATTAAAATTAAAATTAAGGATCATGAGTGTTATGCTTTGTGTGATTTCACTGCTAGTGTTTCCACGACTTCGAAAACTTTATGTGATTTGCTAGGATTCCGTGATTTTGATGATTGTTCTTTAAACTTGCACCTTGAGGATTCCACTATTAATAAACCTATGGGAATAATTAATGATGCTCTTATTGTTGCAAATAGGAACTATATGCCCGTAGATTTCATTGTTCTTGACATTGATTGCAATCCTTCATGTCCTATTATTCTTGGTAGACCTTTCCTTAGAACGATTGGTGCAATTATTGATACGAAGCAAGGGAACATTAAATTCCAATTTACATTAAGGAAAGGCATGGAACACTTCCCTAGAAAGAAAATTAAATTACCATATGAATCTATTACGAGAGCCACTTATGGATTGCCTACCAAAGATGGCAATACCTAGATCTATCTTCGCTTTTATGCCTAGCTAGGGGCGTTAAACGATAGCGCTTGTTGGGAGGAAACCCAATTTTATTTTTATTACTTGATTTTTTCTCCTCTTTAGTAATAAATAATTTATATAGCCTCTGTTTTGGTTGTGTTTTTTGTGTTTAATTAGTGTTTGTGCCAAGTAGAACCGTTGGGAAGACTTGGGGAAAGTCTTTTTGATCTTGTTGTAAAAAAACAGAAACTTTAGCGCTCACGAGAATTGCTGCCATTTTTATATGGAAGGTGATATTTAGTTAATTATTTTTGAAAATGATTAATAGATAAATTCCTCACGTCCAGAAATTTATTTTAGAATTTTTTGGGTTCCAGAACTTGCGTTAGCTACAGATTACTACAGACTGTTCTGTTTTTGACAGATTCTGTTTTTCTTGTGTTGATTGCTTATTTTGATGAATCTATGGCTAGTAAAAGAGTTTATAAACCATAGAGAAGTTGTAATACAGTAGGTTTAACACCAATATAAAAAAATAATGAGTTCATTACAGTACCTTGAAGTGGTGTTTTGTTTTCTTTCGCTAACGGAGCTCACGAGATTTTCTATTTTGAGTTTTGTGTTGTGAAGTTTTCAAGTTTTAGGTAAAGATTTGATGGATTATGGAACAAGGTGTGGCAAGAGCCTAAGATTGGGGATGCCCATGGCACCCCAAGGTAAAATTCAAGGACACCAAAAAGCCTAAGCTTGGGTATGCCCTGGAAGGCATCCCCTCTTTCGTCTTCGTCTATCGGTAACTTTACTTGGAGCTATATTTTTATTCACCACATGATATGTGTTTTGCTTGGAGCGTCTTGTATGATTTGAGTCTTTGCTCTTTAGTTTACCATAATCATCCTTGCTGTACACACCTTTTGAGATAAACTCACATGATTGGGAATTTGTTAGAATACTCTATGTGCTTCACTTGTATCTTTTGAGCTATATAGTTTTTGCTCCAGTGCTTCACTCATATCTTTTAGAGCACGGCGGTGGTTTTATTTTATAGAAACTATTGTTCTCTAATGCTTCACATATATTATTTTGAGAGTCCTTTAGAACAACATTCCAATAATAAAAACTTTCATACAAGTGCATTGAATACTATGAGAAGTTTGATACTTGATAATTGTTTTGAGATATGGAGATGGTGATATTAGAGTCATGCTAGTTGAGTAGTTGTGAATTTGAGAAATACTTGTGTTGAAGTTTGTGATTCCCGTAGCATGCACGTATGGTGAACCATTATGTGACGAAGTCGGAGCATGATTTATTTATTGATTGCCTTCCTTATGAGTGGCAGTCGGGGATGAGCGATGGTCTTTTCCTACCAATCTATCCCCCTAGGAGCATGCGCGTAATACTTTGCTTTGATAACTTGTAGATTTTTGCAATAAGTATGTGAGTTATTTATGACTAATGTTGAGTCCATGGATTATACGCACTCTCACCCTTCCACCATTGCTAGCCTCTCTAATACCGTGCACTTTTCGCCGGTATCATAAACCCAGCATATACCTTCCTCAAAACAACCACCATACCTACCTATTATGGCATTTCCATAGCCATTACGAGATATATTGCCATGCAACTTTCCATTGTTCCGTTATTATGACACGCTTCATCATTGTCATATTGCTTGCATGATCATGTGGTTGACATCGTATTTGTGGAAAATCCACCGTTCATAATTCTTCATACATGTCACTCATGCATCATTGCACATCCCGGTACACCGCCGGAGGCATTCACATAGAGTCATATCTTGTTCTAAGTATCGAGTTGTAATTCTTGAGTTGTAAGTAAATAAAGTGTGATGATCATCATTATTAGAGCATTGTCCCAGTGAGGAAAGGATGATGGAGACGATGATCCCCCCACAAGTCGGGATGAGACTCTGGACGAAAAAAAGAAGAAGAAAAGAGAAAGGCCATAAAAAAAGAAGGCCCAAAAAATGAGAGAAAAAGAGAGAAGGGACAATGCTACTATCCTTTTTCCACACTTGTGCTTCAAAGTAGCACCATGATCTTCATGATAGAGAGTCTCCTATGATATCACTTTCATATACTAGTGGGAATATTTCATTATAGAACTTGGCTTGTATATTCCAGTGATGGGCTTCCTCAAATTGCCCTAGGTCTTCGTGAGCAAGCAAGTTGGATGCACACCCACTTAGTTTCTTTTGTTGAGCTTTCATACACTTATAGCTCTAGTGCATCCGTTGCATGGCAATCCCTACTCACTCACATTGATATCTATTAATGGGCATCTCCATAGACCATTGATACGCCTAGTTGATGTGAGACTATCTTCTCCCTTTTTTGTCTTCTCCACAACCACCATTCTATTCCACCATAGTGCTATATCCATGGCTCACGGTCATGTATTGCATGAAGATTGAAAAATTTTGAGAACACCAGATGTATGAAACAATTGCCTGGCTTGTCATCGGGGTTGTGCCTGATCTAAATATTTTCTGTGGTGAAGATGGAGCATAGCCAGACTATATGATTTTGTAGGGATAACTTTCTTTGGCCATGTTATTTTGATAAGACATAATTGCTTAGTTAGTATGCTTGAAGTATTATTATTTTTATGTCAATATTAAAATTTTATCTTGAATCTTATGGATCTGAACATTCATGCCACAATAAAGAAAAATTACATTAAGAAACATGTTAGAAAGCATTCCACATCAAAAATTATTCTTTTTTATCATTTACCTACTCGATGACCACCAGGAATTAAGCTTGGGGATGCTGATATGTCTCCAATGTATCTATAATTTTTGATTGCTCCATGCTATTATATTATCTATTTTGGATGTTAATGGGATTTATTTTACACTTTTATATCATTTTTGGGACTAACCTACTAACCGGAGGCCCAACCCAAATTGTTGTTTTCTTGCCTATTTTAGGGTTTCGAAGAAAAGGAATATCAAACGGAGTCCAAATTGAATGAAACCTTCGGGAATGTGATTTTCTCAACAAACGTGATCCAGGAGACTTGGAGTGGCCATCAAGAAACAAGGGAGGAAGGCACGAGGCAGGGGCGCGCCTACCCCCCTGGGCGCGCCCTCCACCCTCGTGGGCCCTCCGTTGCTCCACCGACGTACTTCTTCCTCCTATATATATACACGTACCCCCAAACATCCAGGAGCACCATGAAAACCTAATTCCATCGCTGCAACCTTCTGTAATCGAGAGATCCCATCTCGGGGCCTTTTCCGGAGCTCCACCGGAGGGGCCATTGATCACGGAGGGCCTCTACAACAACACCATGGCCTCTCCGGTGATGTGTGAGTAGTTTACTTCAGACCTTCGGGTCCATAGTTATTAGCTAGATGGATTATTCTCTCTCCTTAGATCTCAATACAAAGTTCTCCTCGATTTTCTTGGAGATCTATTCGATGTAATCATCTTTTGCGGTGTGTTTGTCGAGATCCGATGAATTGTGGGTTTATGATCCAGATTATCTATGAACAATATTTGATTCTCCTCTGAATTTTTTTATGTATGATTGGTTTATCTTTGCAAGTCTCTTGAATTATCAGTTTGGTTTGGCCTACTAGATTGATCTTTCTTGAAATGGGAGAAGTGCTTAGCTTTGGGTTCAATCTTGCGGTGTTCGATCCCAGTGACAGAAAGGGAACCGATACGTATTGTATTGTTGCCATCGATGATAAAAACATGGGGTTTATATCATATTGCTTGAGTTTATCCCTCTACATAATGTCATCTTGCCTAATGTGTTACTCTGTTCTTATGAACTTAATACTCTAGATGCATTCTGGATAGCGGTCGATGTGTGGAGTAATAGTAGTAGATGCAGAATCGTTTCGGTCTACTTGTCGCGGACGTGATGCCTATATACATGATCATGCTTAGATATTATCATAATTATGCACTTTTCTATCAATTGCTCGACAGTAATTTGTTCACCCACCATAATACTTATGCTCTTGAGAGAAGCCACTAGTGAAACCTATGGCCTCCGGGTCTATCTTCCATCATATTAATCTTCCAATACTTAGTTATTTCTATTGCCTTTTATTTTACTTTGCATCTTTTATTTCTCTTTATCATAAAAATACCAAAAATATTATCTTATCATATCTATCAGATCTCACTCTCGTAAGTGACCGTGAAGGGATTGACAACCCCTTTTTCGCGTTGGTTGCGAGGTTCTTATTTGTTTGTGTAGGTGCGTGGGATTTGAGCATGATCTCCTACTAGATTGATACCTTGGTTCTCAAAAACTGAGGGAAATACTTACGCTACTTTACTGCATCACCCTTTCCTCTTCAAGGGAAAACCAACGCAGTGCTCAAGAGGTAGCACCGACCGCGATCACATCAACTTTGGAACCATTTCCCATGCGCATCGTCACCTCGTCTTAGCCAATCTTCACTTAATCCATAACCCCTGTTTAGAATTGCAAATATGAGCAACAGAACCAATATCAAATACCCAGGTGCTCCTGCGAGCATTAGTAAGGTAGACATCAATAATATGTATATCAAATATACCTTTCACTTAGCCATCTTTCTTATCTGCCAAATACTTGGGGCAGTTCCGCTTCCAGTGACCAGTCCCTTTGTAGTAGAAGCACGCAGTCTCAGGTTTAGGTCCAGACTTGGGCTTCTTCACTTGAGCGGCAACTTGCTTGATGTTCTTCTTGAAGTTCCCCTTCTTCCCTTTGCCTTTTTTCTTGAAACTAGTGGTCTTGTTAACCATCAACACTTGATGCTCCTTCTTAATTTCTACCTCCGCGGCTTTTAGCATTGCGAAGAGCTCGGGAATTGTCTTATCCATCCCTTGCATATTATAGTTCATCACGAAGCTTTTGTAGCTTGGTGGCAATGATTGAAGAACTCTGTCAATGACACTATCATCAGGAAGATTAACTCCCAGCTGAGTCAAGTGGTTGTGGTACCCATACATTCTGAGTATATGTTCACTAACAGAACTATTCTCCTCCATCTTGTAGCTATAAAACTTATTGGAGACTTCATATCTCTCAATTCGGGCATTTGCTTGAAATATTAACTTCAACTCTTGGAACATCTCGTATGCTCCATGACGTTCAAAACATCGTTGAAGTCCCGATTCTAAGCTGTAAAGCATGGCACACTGAACTATCGAGTAGTCATCAGCTTTGTCTGCCAGATGTTCATAAAATATGGTGTTGCTCCTGCAGTGAGCTTTGCACCTAGCGGTGCTTCCAGGACGTAATTCTTTTGTGCAGCAATGAGGATAATCCTCAAGTTACGGACCCAGTCCATGTAGTTGCTACCATCATATTTCAACTTAGCTTTCTCTAGGAACACATTAAAATTCAAAAGAATAGTAGCATGGGCCATTTATCTACAACAACATAGACATGCAAAATACTATCAGGTACTAAGTTCATGATAAATTAAAGTTCAATTAATCATATTACTTAAGAACTCCCACTTAGATAGACATCCCTCTGGTCATCTAAAGGATCACGTGATCCATATCAACTAAACCATGTCCGATCATCATGTGAGATGGAGAAGTTTTCAATGGTGAACATCACTATGTTGTTCATATCTAATATATGATTCACGCTCGACCTTTCGGTCTTAGTGTTCCGAGGCCATATCTGCATATGCTAGGCTCGTCAAGTTTAACCTGAGTATTCTGCTTGTGCAAAACTGGCTTGCACCCATTGTATCTGAACGTAGAGCTTATCACACCCGATCATCACGTGGTGTCTCGGCACGACGAACTGTAGCTACGGTGCATACTCAGGGAGAACACTTTTACCTTGAAATTTAGTGAGAGATCATCTTATAATGCTACCATCGTACTAAGCAAAAAAAGATGCATAAAAGATAACATCACATGCAATCAATATAAGTGATATGATATGGCCATCATCATCTTGTGCCTTTGATCTCCATCTCCAAAGCACCGTCATGATCACCATCATCGCCGGCTTGACACCTTGATCTCCATCGTAGCATCATTGATGTCTTGCCAACTATTGCTTCCACGACTATTGCTACCTCTTAGTGATAAAGTAAAGCAATTACATGGTGATTGCATTTCATACAATAAAGCGACAACCATATGGCTCCTGCCAGTTGCCGATAACTTTGTTACAAAACATGATCATCTCATACAACAATTTATATAATCACGTCTTGACCATATCACATCACAACATGCCCTGCAAAAAAAAGTTAGACGTCCTCTACTTTGTTGTTGCAAGTTTTACGTGGCTGCTACGGGCTTAGCAAGAACTGTTCTTACCTACGCATCAAAAACCACAACGATTTTTTGTCAAGTGTGCTGTCTTAACCTTCAACAAGGACTGTGCGTAGTCACACTCAATTCAACTAAAGTTGGAGAAACAGACACCCGCTAGCCACCTGTGTGCGAAGCACGTCGGTAGAACCAGTCTCATGAACACGGTCATGTAATGTTGGTCTGGGCCGCTTCATCCAACAATACCGCCGAATCAAAGTATGACATGTTGGTAAGCAGTATGACTATTATCGCCCACAACTCTTTGTGTTCTACTCGTGCATATAACATCTACGCATAGACCTGGCTCAGATGCCACTTTTCGGGAACGCAGTATTTCAATTGTTTTCCTACGATCACGCAAGATCTATCTAGGACATGCATAGTAACGAGAGGGGAGAGAGTGTCTTGATAACCCACAAGTGTTCAACCTAAATTTATTCATTCAACACAAGGGGAGCCAAAGAATATTCTCAAGTATTAGCAGCTGAGTTGTCAATTCAACCACACCAGGAAACTTAATATCTGCAGCAAAGTATTTAGTAGCAAAGTAATATGATAGTAGTGGTAGTGGTGGCAAAAGTAACAGTAGCAGTTTTGGTTTTATAGTGATTGTAACAATAGCGATGGAAAAGTAAATAAGCAAAGAACAATATATGAAAATCTCGTAGGCAATGGATCGGTGATGGATAATTATGTCGGATGTGATTCCTCATGCAATAGTTATAACATAGGGTGACACAGAACTAGCTCCAGTTCATCAATGTAATGTAGGCATGTATTCCGAATAAAGTCATCCGTGCTTATGGAAAAGAACTTGCATGACATCTTTTGTCCTACCCTCCCGTGGCAGCGGGGTCCTATTGGAAACTACGGGATATTAAGGCCTCCTTTTAATAGAATACCGGACAAAGAATTAACACTTAGTGAATACATGAACTCCTCAAACTACGGTCATCACCAGTAAGTATCCCGATTATTGTCACTTCAGGGTTAACGGATCATAACACATAATAGATGACCATAGACTTGCAAGATAGGATCAAGAACTAACATATATTCATGAAAACATAATAGGTTCAGATCTGAAATCATGGCACTGGGGCCCTAGTGACAAGCATTAAGCATAGCAAAGTCATAGCAACATCAATCTCAGAACATAGTGGATACTAGGGATCAAACCCAAACAAAACTAACTTGATTACATGATAAATCTCATCCAACCCATCACCGTCCAGCAAGTCTATGATGGAATTACTCACGCACGGCGGTGAGCATCATGAATTGGTGATGGAGGAAGGTTGATGATGACGATTGCTACCTCTTGAGCACTGCGTTGGTTTTCCCTTGAAGAGGAAAGGGTGATGCAGCAAAGTAGCGTAAGTATTTCCCTCAGTTTTTGAGAACCAAGGTATCAATCCAGTAGGAGTCCATGCACGAGTCCCTCGCACCTACACAAACAAATAAAATCCTCGCAACCAACGCAATAAAGGGGTTGTCAATCCCTTCACGGTCACTTACGAAAGTGAGATCTGATAGATATGATAAGATAATATTTTTGGTATTTTTATGATAAAGATGCAAAGTAAAGAAAGCAAAATAAATAGAAAAGGAAATAGCTTGTTGACGGAAGATTAATATGATGGATAATAGACCCGGGGCCATTAGTTACACTAGTGGCTTCTCTCGAGAGCATAAGTATTACGGTGGGTAAACAAATTACTGTAGAGCAATTGACAGAATTGAGCATAGTTATGAGAATATCTAGGTATGATCATGTATATAGGCATCACGTCCGAGACAAGTAGACCGACTCCTGCTTGCATCAACTACTATTACTCCACACATCGGCTGCTATCCAGCATGCATCTAGAGTATTAAGTTCAAAAGAACAGAGTAACGCTTTAAGCAAGATGACATGATGTAGAGGGATAAACTCATGCAATATGATATAAACCCCATCTTGTTATCCTCGATGGAAACAATACAATATGTGCCTTGCTGCCCCTACTGTCACTGGGAAAGGACACTACAAGATTGAACCCAAAGCTAAGCACTTCTCCCATTGCAATAAAGATCAATCTAGTAGGCCAAACCAAACTGATAATTCAAAGAGACTTGCAAAGATAACCAGTCATACATAAAAGAATTCAGAGAAGATTCAAATATTGTTCATAGATAAACTTGATCATAAACCCACAATTCATCAGTCTCAACAAACACACCGCAAAAGAAGATTACATCGAATAGATCTCCACAAGAGAGGGGGAGAACTTTGTATTTAGATCCAAAAAGAGAGAAGAAGCCATCTAGCTAATAACTATGGACCCGAAGGTTTGAAGTAAACTACTCAAACTTCATCCGAGAGGCTATGGTGTTGATTTAGAAGCCCTCCATGATCGATGCCCCCTCTGGCGGAGCTCCGGAAAAGGCCCCAAGATGGGATCTCATGGGTACAGAAAGTTATGGCGGTGGAATTAGGGTTTTGGCTCCGTGCTACCTGTTGATCTTGCGTTGGATTTCCCCGAAGAGGAAGGGATGATGCAGCAGAGTAGTGTAAGTATTTCCCTAAGTTTTTGAGAACCAAGGTATCAATCCAGTAGGAGGCCACGCTCAAGTCCCTCGTACCTGCACAAAACGATAGCTACTCGCAACCAACGCGATTAGGGGTTGTCAATCCCTTCACGGTCACTTACGAGAGTGAGATCTGATAGATGTAATATTTTTGGTATTTTTGGTATAAAGATGCAAAGTGAAAAGTAAAGGCAAAGTAAAAAAAGCAAAGCAAGATTAAAGTGATGGAGGTTGATATGATGAGAATAGACCCGGGGGCCATAGGTTTCACTAGTGGCTTCTCTCAAGAGCATAAGTATTCTACGGTGGGTGAACAAATTATTGTTGAGCAATTGACAGAATTGAGCATAGTTATGAGAATATCTAGGCATGATCATCTATATAGGCATCACGTCCGTGACAAGTAGACCGAAACAATTCTGCATCTACTACTATTACTCCACTCATTGACCTCTATCCAGCATGCATCTAGAGTATTAAGTTAAAAACAGAGTAACGCCTTAAGCAAGATGAAATGATGTAGAGAGATAAATTCATGCAATATGAAATAAACCCCATCTTGTTATCCTCGATGGCAACGATGCAATATGTGCCTTGCTGCCCCTTCTGTCACTGGGAAAGGACACCGCAAGATCGAACCCAAAGCTAAGCACTTCTCCCATGGCAAGAACTACCAATCTAGTCGGCCAAACCAAACGGATAATTCGAAGAGACTTGCAAAGATAACCAATCATACATAAAAGAATTCAGAGAAGATTCAAATATTATTCATAGATAGACTTGATCATAAACCCACAATTCATCGGTCTCAACAAACACACTGCAAAAAGAAGGTTACATCGAATAGACCTCCATGAGAGAGGGGAGAACTTTGTATTGAGATCCAAAAAGAGAGAAGAAGCCATCTAGCTACTAACTATGGACCCAAAGGTCTGAGGTAAACTACTCACACTTCATCGGAGGGGCTATGATGATGTAGAAGCCCTCCGTGATGATGGCCCTCTTCCGGCGGAGCTCCGGAACAGGCCCCAAGATGGGATCTTGTGGATACAGAAAGTTGCGGCGGTGGAATTAGGTTTTTGGCTTCTGTTCTGATCGTTTGGGGGTACGTAGGTATATATAGGAGGAAGAAGTACGTTGGTGGAGCTCTGAGAGGCCCACGAGGAAGGGGGCGCGCCCTAGGGGGGCGCCCCCCACCCTCGTGACCGCCTCTCTGATGCCTTGGCATAGGGTCCAAGTCTCTTGGATCACGTTCGGTGAGAAAATCACGTTCCCGAAGGTTTTATTCCATTTGGACTCCGTTTGATATTTCGTTTCTTTGAAACACTGAAATAGGCAAAAAAACAGCAATTCTGGGCTGGGCCTCCGGTTAGTAGGTTAGTCCCAAAAATAATATAAAAGTGGAAAATAAAGCCCAATATAGTCCAAAACAGTAGATAATATAGCATGGAGCAATCAAAAATTATAGATACTTTGGAGACGTATCAGGCATCCCCAAGCTTAATTCCTGCTCGTCCTCGAGTAAGTATGGCATAATTTCAATGCAAATCTTCTTAATTGTGGTATGAATATTCAGATTAGGAAGATTCAAGACAAAAGTTCATATTGACATGAAAATAATAATACTTCAAGCAAACCAACAAAGCAATTATGTTTTCTTAAAGTAACATGGCCAAAGAAAGTTCATCCCTACAAAATCATATAGTTTAGTCATGCTCCATTTTAGTCACACAAGAATGCTCTCATCATGCACAACCCCGATGACAAGCCAAGCAATTGTTTCAGAGCTTAATAATTTCAAACTCATAAACTTTCACGCAATACATGAGCGTGAGCCATGGATATAGCACTATAGGTGGAATAGAATAATGATGGGGGTTATGTGGAGAAGACAAAAGAGGAGAAAGTCTCACATCAACGGGGATAATCAATGGGCTATGGAGATGCCCATCGATTGATGTTAATGCAAGGAGTAGGGATTGCCATGCAACGGATGCACTAGAGCTATAAATGTATGAAAGCTCAACAAAAGAAACTAAGTGGGTGTGCATCCAACTTGCTTGCTCACGAAGACCTAGGGCACTTGAGGAGGCCAATTGTTGGAATATACAAGCCAAGTTCTATAATGAAAATTCCCACTAGTATATGGAAGTGATAACTCAAGAGACTCTCTATATGAAAAACATGGTGCTACTTTGAAGCACAAGTGTGGAAAAAGGAATAGTAGCATTGCCCCTTTTTTTGGGCCTTCTTTTTTTGCTTTGGCCTTTCTCTCTTTTTTTATGGGACAATGCTCTATTGAATGATGATCATCACACTTCTATTTATTTACAACTCAATGATTACAACTCGATACTAGAACAAAGTATGACTCCATATGGATGCCTCCGGCGGTGTACCGGGATATGCAATGAATCAAGAGTGACAAGTATGATAAAATTATGGACGGTGGCTTTTCCACAAATACTATGTCAACTACATGATCATGCTAAGCAATATGACAATGATGAATGTGTCATGATAAACTGGATGGTGGAAAGTTGCATGGCAATATATCTCGGAATGGCTATGGAAATGCCATAATAGGTAGGTATGGTGGCTGTTTTGAGGAAGATATAAGGAGGTATATGTGTGAAAGAGCGTATCATCTCACGGGGTTTGGATGCACCGGCGAAGTTTGCACCAACTCTCGATGTGAGAAAGGGCAATGCACAGTACCGTAGAGGCTAGCAATGATGGAAGGGTGAGAGTGCGTATAATCCATGGACTCAACATTAGTCATAAAGAACTCATATACTTATTGCAAAAATCTACAAGCCATCAAAAACCAAAGTATTACGCGCATGCTCCTAGGGGGATAGATTGGTAGGAAAAGACCATCGCTCGTCCCCGACCGCCACTCATAAGGAGGACAATCAAATAACACCTCATGTTTCAAATTTGTTGCATAACGTTTACCATACGTGCATGCTACGAGACTTGCAAACTTTAAATCAAGCACTTCTCAAATTCACAATTACTCTACTAGCATGACTTTGATATTACTACCTCCATATCTCAAAACAATTATCAAGCATCCAACTTTTCTTAGTATTCAACACACTCAAAAGAAAGTTTCACAAATCTTGAATACCAAGCATGTTATTATTAAGCAAATTACCATGCTATTAAGACTCTCAAAATAATTTAAGTGAAGCATGAGAGATCAATAGTTTCTTTAAAACAAATCCACCACGTGCTCTAAAAAATAAGTGAAGCACATAGAGCAAAATTATAGCTCAAAAGATATAAGTGAAGCACATAGAGTATTCTATCAAATTTCTAATTCATGTATGGCTCTCTCAAAAGGTGTGTACAGCAAGGATGATTGTGGCATACTAAAACACAAAGACACAAATAATACAAGCAGCTCCAAGCAAAACACATATCATGTTGGTGAATAAAAATATAGCTCCAAGTAAATTACCGATGGAAGTGGACGAAAGAGGGGATGCCTTCCGGGGCATCCCCAAGCTTTGACTTTTTGGTGTCCTTGGATTATATTGGGGGTGCAATGGGCATCCCCAACCTTAGGCTCTTGCCACTCCTTGTTCCATAATCCATCGCAAGAATTCACCGAAAACTTGAAAACTTCACAACACAAAGCTTAAAGTAGAAAACTCGTGAGCTTCGTTAGCGAAAGAAAACAAAAGACCACTTCAAGGTACTGTAATGAAATCATTGTTTATTTATATTGGTGTTAAACCTACTGTATTCCAACTTCTCTATGGATTATAAACTATTTTACTAACCATAGATTCATCAAAATAAGCAAACAACACACGAAAAACAGAATCTATCAAAAACAGAACAGTCTGTAGTAATCTGTAGCTAGCGCAATATCTGGAACCCCAAAAATTATAAAATAAATTGCTGGACGTGACTAATTTATCTATGGATCATCTGCAGAAAGAATTAACTAAATATCACTCTCCAAATAAATATGACAGCAGTTCTCGTGAGCCCTAAAGTTTCTGTTTTTTACAGCAAGTTCAACAAGACTTTCCCCAAGTCTTCCCAACGGTTCTACTTGGCACAAACACTAATTAAACACAAAAAACACAACCAAAACAGAGGCTAATAATTTATTTATTACTAAACAGGAGCAAAAATCAAGGAATAAAAATAAAATTGGGTTGCCTCCCAACAAGCGCTATCGTTTAACGCCCCTAGCTAGGCATAAAAGCGAGGATAGATCTAGGTATTGCCATCTTTGGTAGGCAATTCTTCAATGAGGCATCTACCCTATTTAGGAGTTTCTTTACTTCTAGTGATTATCAAACTTTTAGGCACAAGATCGAAAAATTCATTTGTAGCAATTGGTTCCTCAATGATAGTAAAAAGATTGGGATGAATACTTATAGATTTAAGATCCGCGGTTTCCTTACTCGATGATTCACCCTTATTTTTAGGAACATACATAAGCTTGGAAATTTTAGTAGGAGGACTTGGAGTGTTTTTTATGGAAGAAAAAGTGGTTCCCAAGTTTGTAATGATACCCTCAAGTTTATCAATTCTAGTAGAATCTGAGTTTATCTTCTCATTGCATTATGGGTTCCTTTTCCTTGATATTTTTCAAAGTCATTCCTACCTTAGATCCATATTGAGTATAGTTGATTGTGGATCTTTTTATCTAGATTTTCAATTAATTCAATAGTAGAGCAATTTTATTTTCAATAATTTAAAGTTTTTGCATAACATGCTCTAAAGTTAACATGGTTCCATTAACCAAAAGGGGTGGTGAGCCAAATAAATCTAACATAGCATTATAAGAATCAAAAGTATGGCTACCCAAGAAGTTCCCTACGGTAATGGTATTGAGGATATACTATACCAAGGATTAACACCTACATAAAAATTGCGGAGAAGAACTGAAGTAGATTGCTTCCTGGTAGATCTATTTTGAGCATTGCAAATTCTATACCAAGCATCTTTTAGATTTTCTCCCTCCCTTTGTTTAAAATTTAGAACTTCATTCTCGGGAGACAATGGAGAAGATATGAGACTAGTCATGATGGCAAGCAAACAAACTAGCACACGAGCAAACAAGAGCAGACGGGCAAAAAGAAGGCAAATAGAGAGGGAGGATAGAGAGAGGAGGTGCGAATAAAACGGCAAGGGTGAGTGGGGGAGAGGAAAACGAGAGGCAAATGGCAAATAATGTAATGCGAGAGATAGGGATTGTGATGGGTACTTGGTATGTTGACTTTCTGCGTAGACTCCCCGGCAACGGCGGCAGAAATTTTAATTTTTCTTGCTACCTCTTGAGCTTGCATTGGATTTCCCCGAAGAGGAAGGGATGATGCAGCAGAGTAGCGTAAATATTTCCCTCGGTTTTTGAGAACCAAGGTATCAATCCAGTAGGAGGCCACGCTCAAGTCCCACGTACCTACACAAAACGATAGCTACTTGCAACCAACGCGATTAGGGGTTGTCAATCCCTTCACGGTCACTTACGAGAGTGAGATCTGATAGATATAATATTTTTGGTATTTTTGGTATAAAGATGCAAGTAAAAAGTAAAGGCAAAGTAAAAAAGCAAAGCAAGATTAAAGTGATGGAGATTGATATGATGAGAATAGACCCGGGGGCCATAGGTTTCACTAGTGGCTTCTCTCAAGAGCATAAGTATTCTACGGTGGGTGAACAAATTACTGTTGAGCAATTGACAGAATTGAGCATAGTTATGAGAATATCTAGGCATGATCATGTATATAGGCATCACGTCCGTGACAAGTAGACCGAAACGATTCTGCATCTACTACTATTACTCCACTCATCGACCGCTATCCAGCATGCATCTAAGATAGATAAATTCATGCAATATGAAATAAACCCATCTTGTTATCCTCGATGGCAACGATGTAATACGTGCCTTGCTGCCCCTTCTGTCACTGGGAAAGGACACCGCAAGATCGAACCCAAAGCTAAGCACTTCTCCCATGGCAAGAACTACCAATCTAGTCGGTCAAACCAAACGGATAATTCGAAGAGACTTGCAAAGATAACCAATCATACATAAAAGAATTCAGAGAAGATTCAAATATTATTCATAGATAGACTTGATCATAAACCCGCAATTCATCGGTCTCAACAAACACACCGCAAAAAGAAGGTTACATCGAATAGATCTCCACGAGAGAGGGGGAGAACTTTTTATTGAGATCCAAAAAGAGAGAAGAAGCCATCTAGCTACTAACTATGGACCCGAAGGTCTGAGGTAAACCACTCACACTTCATCAGAGGCACTATGATGATGTAGAAGCCCTCCGTGATGACGGCCCTCTTCCGGCGGAGCTCCGGAACAGGCCCCAAGATGGGATCTCGTGGATACAGAAAGTTGCGGCGGTGGAATTAGGTTTTTGGCTCCTGTTCTGATCGTTTGGGGGTATGTAGGTATATATAGGAGGAAGAAGTACGTCGGTGGAGCTCCGAGAGGCCCACGAGGAAGGGGGCGCGCCCTAGGGGGGCGCCCCCCACCCTCGTGACCGCCGCTATGATGCCTTGGCGTAGGGTCCAAGTCTCTTGGATCACGTTCGGTGAGAAAATCACGTTCCCGAAGGTTTTATTCCGTTTGGACTCCGTTTGATATTCCGTTTCTTCGAAACACTGAAATAGGCAAAAAAACAACAATTCCGGGCTGGGCCTCCGGTTAGTAGGTTAGTCCCAAAAATAATATAAAAGTGGAAAATAAAGCCCAAAATAGTCCAAAATAGTAGATAATATAGCATGGAGCAATCAAAAATTATAGATACGTTGGAGACGTATCAGGCATCCCCAAGCTTAATTCCTGCTCGTCCTCGAGTAGGTAAATGATAAAAAGAGAATTTTTGATGCGGAGTGCTACTTGGCATAATTTCAATGCAAATCTTCTTAATTGTGGTATGAATATTCAGATTAGGAAGATTCAAGACAAAAGTTCATATTGACATAAAAATAATAATACTTCAAGCAAACCAACAAAGCAATTATGTTTTCTTAAAGTAACATGGCCAAAGAAAGTTCATCCCTACAAAATCATATAGTTTAGTCATGCTCCATTTTCGTCACACAAGAATGCTCTCATCATGCACAACCCCGATGACAAGCCAAGCAATTGTTTCATACCTTCATAATTTCAAACTCATAAACTTTCACGCAATACATGAGCTTGAGCCTTGGATATAGCACTATAGGTGGAATAGAATAATGATGGGGGTTATGTGGAGAAGACAAAACAGGAGAAAGTCTCACATCAACGAGGATAATAAATGGGCTATGGAGATGCCCATCTATTGATGTTAATGCAAGGAGTAGGGATTGCCATGAAGCGGATGCACTAGAGCTATAAATGTATGAAAGCTCAACAAAAGAAACTAAGTGGGTGTGCATCCAACTTGCTTGCTCACGAAGACCTTGGGCACTTGAGGAGGCCCATTATTGGAATATACAAGCCAAGTTCTATAATGAAAATTCCCACTAGTATACGGAAGTGATAACTCAAGAGACTCTCTATATGAAAAACATGGTGCTACTTTGAAGCACAAGTGTGGAAAAAGGAATAGTAGCATTGCCCTTTTTTGGGCCTTCTTTTTTTGCTTTGGCCTTTCTCTCTTTTTTTATGGGACAATGCTCTATTGAATGATGATCACCACACTTATATTTATTTACAACTCGATACTAGAACAAAGTATGACTCTATATGGATGCCTCCGGCGGTGTACCGGGATATGCAATGAATCAAGAGTGACAAGTATGAAAAAAGTATGGACGGTGGCTTTGCCATAAATACTATGTCAACTACATGATCATGCTAAGCAATATGACAATGTTGAATGTGTCATGATAAACTGGATGGTGGAAAGTTGCATGGCAATATATCTCAGAATGGCTATGGAAATGCCACAATAGGTAGGTATGGTGGCTGTTTTGAGGAAGATATAAGGAGGTTTATGTGTGAAAGAGCGTATCATATCACGGGGTTTGGATGCACCGGCGAAGTTTGCACCAACTCTCGATGTGAGAAAGGGCAATGCACGGTACCGTAGAGGCTAGCAATGATGGAAGGGTGATTAGTCATAAAGAACTCATATACTTATTGCAAAAATCTACAAGCCATCAAAAACCAAAGTATTACGTGCATGCTCCTAGGGGGTAGATTGGTAGGAAAAGACCATCGCTCGTCCCCGACCGCCACTCGTAAGGAGGACAATCAAATAACACCTCATGTTTCAAATTTGTTGCATAACGTTTACCATACGTGCATGCTACGGGACTTGCAAACTTTAACTCAAGCACTTCTCAAATTCACAATTACTCTACTAGCATGACTTTAATATTACTACCTCCATATCTCAAAACAATTATCAAGCATCCAACTTTTCTTAGTATTCAACACACTCAAAAGGAATTTTCACAAATCTTGAATACCAAGCATGTTATTATTAAGCAAATTACCATGCTATTGAGACTCTCAAAATAATTTAAGTGAAGCATGAGAGATCGATAGTTTCTTTAAAACAAATCCACCACCGTGCTCTAAAAAATCTAAGTGAAGCACATAGAGCAAAAATTATAGCTCAAAAAGATATAAGTGATGCACATAGAGTATTATATCAAATTCTAATTCATGTATGGCTCTCTCAAAAGGTGTGTACAGCAAGGATGATTGTGGCACACTAACAAACAAAGACACAAATAATACAAGATGCTCCAAGCAAAACACATATCATGTTGGTGAATAAAAATATAGCTCCAAGTAAATTACCGATGGAAGTGGACGAAAGAGGGGATGCCTTCCGGGGCATCCCCAAGCTTTGACTTTTTGGTGTCCTTGGATTATCTTGGGGGTGCCATGGGCATCCCCAACCTTAGGCTCTTGCCACTCCTTGTTCCATAATCCATCGCAAGAATTCACCGAAAACTTGAAAACTTCACAACACAAAGCTTATAGTAGAAAACTCGTGAGCTTCGTTAGCGAAAGAAAACAAAAGACCACTTCAAGGTACTGTAATGAACTCATTGTTTATTTATATTGTTGTTAAACCTACTGTATTCCAACTTCTCTATGGATTATAAACTATTTTACTAACCATAGATTCATCAAAATAAGCAAGCAACACACGAAAAACAGAATCTGTCAAAAACAGAACAGTCTGTAGTAATCTGTAGCTAGCGCAATATCTGGAACCCCAAAAATTCTAAAATAAATTTCTGGACGTGAGTAATTTATCTATTGATCATCTTCAGAAAGATTAACTAAATATCACTCTCCAAATAAATATTACAGCAGTTCTCGTGAGCGCTAAAGTTTCTGTTTTTTACAGCAAGTTCAACAAGACTTTCCCCAAGTCTTCCCAACGGTTCTACTTGGCACAAACACTAATTAAACACAAAAAACACAACCAAAACAGAGGCTAAATAATTTATTTATTACTAAACAGGAGCAAAAATCAAGGAATAAAAATAAAATTGGGTTGCCTCCCAACAAGCGCTATCGTTTAACGCCCCTAGCTAGGCATAAAAGCGAGGATAGATCTAGGTATTGCCATCTTTGGTAGGCAATTCTTCAATGAGGCATCTACCCTCTTTTGGAGTTTCTTTACTTCTAGTGATTATCAAACTTTTAGGCACAAGATCGAAAAATTCATTTGTAGCAATTGGTTCCTCAATGATAGTAAAAAGATTGGGATGAATACTTATAGATTTAAGATCCGCGGTTTCCTTACTCGATGATTCACCCTTATTTTTAGGAACATACATAAGCTTGGCAATTTTAGTAGGAGGACTTGGAGTGTTTTTTATGGAAGAAAAAGTGGTTCCCAAGTTTGTAATGATACCCTCAAGTTTATCAATTCTAGTAGAATCTGAGTTTATCTTCTCATTGATTATGGGTTCCTTTTCCTTGATATTTTTCAAAGTCATTCCTACCTTAGATCCATATTGAGTAATTTTATTGTGGATCTTTTTATCTAGATTTTCAATTAATTCAATAGTAGCAATTTTATTTTCAATAATTTCAAGTTTTTGCATAACATGCTCTAAAGTTAACATGGTTCCATTAACCAAAAGGGGTGGTGAGCCAAATAAATCTAAGATAGCATTATAAGAATCAAAGTATGGTTACCCAAGAAGTTCCCTACGGTAATGGTATTGAGGATATAGTATACCAAGGATTAACACCTACATAAAAATTGCGGAGAAGAACTGAAGTAGATTGCTTCCTGGTAGATCTATTTTGAGCATTGCAAATTCTATACCAAGCATCTTTTAGATTTTCTCCCTCCCTTTGTTTAAAATTTAGAACTTCATTCTCGGGAGACAATGGAGAAGATATGAGACTAGTCATGATGACAAGCAAACAAACTTGCACACGAGCAAACAAGAGCAGACGGGCAAAAAGAAGGCAAATAGAGAGGGAGGATAGAGAGAGGGGGGCGAATAAAACGGCAAGGGTGAAGTGGGGGAGAGGAAAACGAGAGGCAAATGGCAAATAATGTAATGCGAGAGATAGGGATTGTGATGGGTACTTGGTATGTTGACTTTTTGCGTAGACTCCCCGGCAATGGCGCCAGAAATTATTCTTGCTACCTCTTGAGCTTGCGTTGGATTTCCCCGAAGAGGAAGGGATGATGCAACAGAGTAGCGTAAGTGTTTCCCTCAGTTTTTGAGAACCAAGGTATCAATCCAGTAGGAGGCCACGCTCAAGTCCCACGTACCTACACAAAACGATAGCTACTTGCAACCAACGCGATTAGGGGTTGTCAATCCCTTCACGGTCACTTACGAGAGTGAGATCTGATAGATATAATATTTTTGGTATAAAGATGCAAAGTGAAAAGTAAAGGCAAAGTAAAAAAAGCAAAGCAAGATTAAAGTGATGGAGATTGATATGATGAGAATAGACCCGGGGGCCATAGGTTTCACTAGTGGCTTCTCTCAAGAGCATAAGTATTCTACGGTGGGTGAACAAATTACTGTTGAGCAATTGACAGAATTGAGCATAGTTATGAGAATATCTAGGCATGATCATGTATATAGGCATCACGTCCGTGACAAGTAGACCGAAACGATTCTGCATCTACTACTATTACTCCACTCATCGACCGCTATCCAGCATGCATCTACAGTATTAAGTTAAAAACAGAGTAATGCCTTAAGCAAGATGACATGATGTAGAGAGATAAATGCATGCAATATGAAATAAACCCCATCTTGTTATCCTCGATGGCAACGATGCAATACGTGCCTTGCTGCCCCTTCTGTCACTGGGAAAGGACACCGCAAGATCGAACCCAAAGCTAAGCACGTCTCCCATGGCAAGAACTACCAATCTAGTCGGCCAAACCAAACGGATAATTCAAAGAGACTTGCAAAGATAACCAATCATACATAAAATAATTCAGAGTAGATTCAAATATTATTCGTAGATAGACTTGATCATAAACCCACAATTCATCGGTCTCAACAAACACACTGCGAAAAGAAGGTTACATCGAATAGATCCCCACGAGAGAGGGGGAGAACTTTGTATTGAGATCCAAAAAGAGAGAAGAAGCCATCTAGCTACTAACTATGGACCCGAAGGTCTAAGGTAAACTACTCACACTTCATTGGAGGGGCTATGATGATGTAGAAGCCCTCCGTGATGACGGCCCTCTTCCGGTGGAGCTCCGGAACAGGCCCCAAGATGGGATCTCGTGGATACAGAAAGTTGCGGCGGTGGAATTAGGTTTTTGGCTCCTGTTCTGATCATTTGGGGGTACGTAGGTATATATAGGAGGAAGAAGTACATCGGTGGATCTCCGAGAGGCCCACGAGGCGGGGGGGCGCGCCCCCCACCCTCGTGACCGCCTCTCTGATGCCTTGGCGTAGGGTCCAAGTCTCCTGGATCACGTTCGGTGAGAAAATCACGTTCCTGAAGGTTTTATTCCGTTTGGACTCCGTTTGATATTCCGTTTCTTTGAAACACTGAAATAGGCAAAAAACAACAATTCTGGGTTGGGCCTCCGGTTAATAGGTTAGTCCCAAAAATAATATAAAAGTGGAAAATAAAGCCCAATATAGTCCAAAATAGTAGATAATATAGCATGGAGCAATCAAAAATTATAGATACGTTGGAGACGTATCACTCCGTATCTGGTAGTTTGGGGGTACGTAGGTATATATAGGAGGAAGAAGTACGTCGGTGGAGCAACGTGGGCCCCACGAGGGTGGAGGCGCGCCTGGGGGGGGGGGGGGGGGGGGGGGCCGCGGGGGGGGGGGGGGGGGGGGGGGGGGGGGGGGGGTAGGCGTGCCCTCCTACCTCGTGCCCTCCTGGTTGCTTTCTTGACGTAGGATCGAAGTCCTCTGGATCATGTTCGTTCTGAAAATCACGTTCCCGAAGGTTTCATTCCGTTTGGACTCCGTTTGATATTCTTTTTCTGTGAAACTCTGAAATAGGCAAAAACAGCAATTCTGAGCTAGGCCTCCGGTTAATAGGTTAGTCCCAAAAATAATATAAAAGTGTATAATAAAGCCCAATAATGTCCAAAATAGGATATAATATAGCATGGAACAATCAAAAATTATAGATACGTTGGAGACGTATCAAGCATCCCCAAGCTTAATTCCTCCTCGTCCTCAAGTGGGTAAATGATAAAAACATAATTTTTGATGTGGAATGCTACTTGGCATAATTTCAATGTAATTCTCTTAATTGTGGTATGAATATTTATATCCGAAAGATTCAAGACAAAAGTTCAATATTGACATATAAATAATAATACTTCAAGCATACTAACTAAGCAATTATGTCTCTTCAAAATAACATGGCCAAAGAAAGTTATCTCTACAAAATCATATAGTCTGGCTATGCTCCATCTTCACCACACAAAGTATTTAAATCATGCACAACCCCGATGACAAGCCAAGCAATTGTTTCATACTTTTGGTGTTCTCAAACTTTTTCAATCTTCACGCAATGCATGAGTGTGAGCCATGAACATAGCACTATATGTGGAATAGAATGGTGGTTTTGGAGAAGACAAAAAGGGAGAAGATAGTCTCACATCAACTAGGCGTATCAACAGGCTATGGAGATGCCCATTAATAGATATCAATGTGAGTGAGTAGGGATTGCCATGCAACGGATGCACTAGAGCTATAAGTATATGAAAGCTCAACAAAAAGAACTAAGTGGGTGTGCATCCAACTCGCTTGCTCACGAAGACCTAGGGCATTTTGAGGAAGCCCATCATTGGAATATACAATCCAAGTTCTATAATGAAAAATTCCCACTAGTGTATGAAAGTGATAACATAGGAGACTTTCTATCATGAAGATCATGGTGCTACTTTGAAGCACAAGTGTGGAAAAAGGATAGTAGTATTGTCCCTTTTTTGGGCCTTCTTTTTTTGGCCTTTCTCTTTTTTGGGGGGACAATACTCTATGAATGATGATCATCACACTTCTATTTATTTACAACTCAATGATTACAACTCGATACTAGAACAAAGTATGACTCTATATGAATGCCTCCGGCGGTATACCGGGATAGCAATGATGCATGAGTGACTTGTACGAAAGAATTATGAACGGTGGCTTTGCCACAACTAAAATGTCAACTACATGATCATGCAAAGCAATATGAAAATGATGGAGCATGTCATAGTAAACAGAATGGTGGAAAGTTTCATGGCAATATATCTCAGAATGGCTATGGAAATGCCATGATAGGTAGGTATGGTGGCTATTTTGAGGAAGGTATATGGTGGGTGTATGATACCGGCGAAAGGTGCGCGGTATTAGAGAGGCTAGCAATGGTGGAAGGGTGAGAGTGCGTATAATCCATGGACTCAACATTAGTCATAAAGAACTCGCATACTTATTGCAAAAATCTATTAGTTATCGAAGCAAAGTACTACGCGCATGCTCCTAGGGGGATAGATTGGTAGGAAAAGGCCATCGCTCGTCCCCGACTGCCACTCATAAGGAAGACAATCAATAAATAATTCATGCTCCAACTTCTTCACATAACGGTTCACCATACGTGCATGCTACGGGAATCACAAACTTCAACACAAGCATTTCTCAATTTCACAACTACTCAACTAGCACGACTCTAATATCACCATCTCCATATCTCAAAACAATTATCAAGTATCAAACTTCTCATAGTATTCAACACACTCATAAGAATTTTTTTATTAATCTTGAATGCCTAACATAATTAAAGCAAATTACCATGCTGTTTTGTAGGAATCTCAAAATAATCTAAGTGAGGCATGAGAGAACAATAGTTTCTATAAAACAAATCCACCATCGTGCCCTAAAAGATATAAGTGAAGCACTAGAGCAAAAACTATATAACTCAAAAGATATAAGTGAAGCGCATAGAGTATTCTAACAATTTATGAATCATGTGTGTCTCTCTCAAAAGGTGTGTACAGCAAGGATGATTGTGTAAAACTAACAAATAAAGACTCAAGTAATACAAGACGCTCCAAGCAAAACACATATCATGTGGTAAATAAAAATATAGCTCCAAGTAAAGTTACCGATGGAAGTAGACGAAAGAGGGGATGCCCCGAAGCTTGGGCTTTTAGGTTTCCTTATATTATCTTGGGGTGCCATGGGGATCCCCAAGCTTAGGCTCTTGCCACTCCTTGTTCCATAATCCATCAAATCTTTTACCCAAAACTTGAAAACATCACAACACAAAACTTAAAGTAGAAAATCTCGTGAGCTCCGTTAGCGAAAGAAAACAAAACACCACTTAAAGGTACTGTAATGAACTCATTCTTTATTTATATTGGTGTTAAACCTACTATATTCCAACTTCTCTATGGTTTATAAACTATTTTACTAGCCATAGATTCATCAAAATAAGTGAACAACACATGAAAAACAGAATCTGTCAAAAACAGAACAGTCTGTAGTAATCTGTAGCTAACACAAGTTATGGAACCCCAAAAATTCTAAAATAAATTGCTGGACGTGAGTAATTTATCTATTAATCATCTGCAAAAATAATTAACTAAATAGCACTTTCCAAACAAAAATGGCAGCAATTCTCGTGAGCGCTAAAGTTTCTGTTTTTTACAGCAAGATTAAAAAAACTTTCCCCAAGTCTTCCCAACGGTTCTACTTGGCACAAACACTAATCAAACACAAAAAACACAACCAAAACAGAGGCTAGATAAATTATTTATTACTAAACAGGTGCAAAAAAGAAGGGATAAAAATAAAATTGGGTTGCCTCCCAACAAGCGCTATCGTTTAACGCCCCTAGCTAGGCATAAAAGCAAGGATAGATCTTGGTATTGCCATCTTTGGTAGGCAATCCATAAGTGGCTCTCATAATAGATTCATATGGTAATTTAATTTTCTTTCTAGGGAAGTGTTCCATGCCTTTCCTTAACAGAAATTGGAATCTAATATTCCCTTCCTTCATATCAATAATTGCACCAATCGTTCTAAGAAAAGGTCTACCAAGAATAATAGGACATGAAGGATTGCAATCTATGTCAAGAACAATAAAATCTACGGGCACATAATTCCTATTTGCAACAATAAGAACATCATTAATTCTTCCCATAGGTTTCTTAATAGTTGAATCCGCAAGGTGCAAGTTTAAAGAGCAATCATCAAAATCACGGAAACCTAGCAAATCACACAAAGTCTTTGGAATCGTGGAAACACTAGCACCCAAATCACACAAAGCATAGCATTCATGATATTTAATTTTAATTTTCATAGTAGGTTCCCACTCATCATAAATTTTTCTAGGGATAGAAACTTCCAACTCAAGTTTTTCTTCATAAGATTGCATCAAAGCATCAACGATGTGTTTGGTAAGGCTTTATTTTGACTATAAGCATGAGGAGAATTTAGCACGGATTGCAACAACGAAATACAATCTATTAAAGAGCAATTATCATAATTAAATTCCTTGAGATCCAAAATAGTGGGTTCATTGATATTTAAAGTTTTGACTTCTTCAATCCCACTTTTAACAATTTTAGCATCAAGATCTAAAGACTCCAAATTTTTGGAACATCTTCTAGGTAAAGGTGGGTCATATTCAGTCCCATCATTATCAAGATTCATATTGCAAAACAAAGATTTAATAGGGGACACATCAATAACTTTTAGATCTTCATCTTTATAATCATGGAAACTAGAAGAACACGCTTTTATAAAGCAATCTTTCTTAGCACGCATCCGAGCGGTTCTTTCTTTGCACTCATCAATGGAAATTCTCATGGCTTTGAGAGACTCATTGATATCATTCTTAGGTGGAATAGATCTAAGTTTCAAAGAATCAATATCAAGAGAAATTCTATCAACGTTCCTAGCCAACTCATCAATCTTAAGCAATTTTTCTTCAATCAAAGCATTGAAATTATTTTGTGAAGTAATAAATTCTTTAATATTAGATTCAAAATCAGAGGGTATTTTATTAAAATTTCCATAAGAATTGTTGTAGGAATTACTACGATACGGCCTAGGATTAAAGTTTCCTCTATACGCGTTGTTACCAAAATTATTCCTACCAACAAAATTCACATCCATAGATTCATTATTATTCTCAATTAAAGTAGACAAAGGCATATTATTAGGATCAGAAGAAACACTGTTATTAGCAAATAATTTCATAAGTTCATCCATCTTTCCACTCAAAACATTAATTTCTTCTATCACATGCACTTTCTTATTAGTAGATCTTTCAGTGTGCCATTGTGAATAATTAACCATAATATTATCTAGGAGTTTAGTAGCTTCTCCTAAAGTGATTTCCATAAAAGTACCTCCCACGGCCGAATCTAAAAGATTTCTAGAAGCAAAATTCAATCGGGCATAAATTTTTTGTATAATCATCCATAAATTCAAACCATGTGTAGGGAAATTACGTATCATTAATTTCATCCTCTCCCAAGCTTGTGCAACATGTTCATGATCAAGTTGCTTAAAATTCATGATATCGTTTCTAAGAGAGATGATCTTTGCGGGAGGAAAATACTTAGAGATAAAAGCATCTTTGCACTTATTCCATGAATCAATACTATTTTTAGGCAAAGACGAAAACCAAGCTTTAGCACGATCTCTAAGCGAGAAAGGAAATAGCTTCAATTTAACAATATCATTGTCCACATATTTCTTCTTTTGCATATCACAAAAATCAACAAAGTTGTTTAGATGGGTAGCGGCATCTTCACTAGGAAGGCCGGAAAACGGATCTTTCATGACAAGATTCAGCAAAGCAGCATTAATTTCACAAGATTCAGCATCGGTAAGAGGAGCAATCGTAGTGCTAATAAAATCATTGTTGTTGGTATTAGTAAAGTCACACAATTTGGTATTATCTTGAGCCATCGTGACAAGCAAGAAATCCAACACATAAGCAAACAAGAGACGGGCAAAAAGAGGCAAATAGAGAAAGAGGAGGACGGAGAGAGAGGGCGAATAAAACGGCAAGGGTGAAGTGGGGAGGAGGAAAACGAGAGGCAAATGGCAAATAATGTAATGTGGGAGATAAGGGTTTGTGATGGGTACTTGGTATGTTGACTTTTGCGTAGACTCCCCGGCAATGGTGCCGGAAATCTTTCTTGCTACCTCTTGAGCACTGCATTGGTTTTCCCTTGAAGAGGAAAGGGTGATGCAGCAAAGTAGCATAAGTATTTCCCTCAGCTTTTGAGAACCAAGGTATCAATCCAGTAGGAGGCCACGCACGAGTCCCTCGCACCTGCACAAACAAATAAAATCCTCGCAACCAACGCAATAAAGGGGTTGTCAATCCCTTCACGGTCACTTACGAAAGTGAGATTTGATAGATATGATAAGATAATATTTTTGGTATTTTTATGATAAAGATGCAAAGTAAAGAAAGCAAAATAAACGGAAAAGGAAATAGCTTGTTGACGGAAGATTAATATGATGGAAAATATACCCGGGGGCCATAGGTTTCACTAGTGGCTTATCTCGAGAGCATAAGTATTACGGTGGGTAAACAAATTACTATTGAGCAATTGACAGAATTGAGCATAGTTATGAGAATATCTAGGTATGATCATGTATATAGGGATCACGTCCGAGACAAGTAGACCGACTCCTGCCTGCATCTACTACTATTACTCCACACATCGACCGCTATCCAGCATGCATCTAGAGTATTAAGTTCAAAAGAACAGAGTAACGCTTTAAGCAAGATGACATGATGTAGAGGGATAAACTCATGCAATATGATATAAACCACATCTTGTTATCCTCGATGGCAACAATACAATACATGCCTTGCTGCCCCTACTGTCACTAGGAAAGGACACCGCAAGATTGAACCCAAAGCTAAGCACTTCTCCCATTGCAAGAAAGATCAATCTAGTAGGCCAAACCAAACTGATAATTCGAAGAGACTTGCAAAGATAACCAATCATACATAAAATAATTCAGAGAAGATTCAAATATTGTTCATAGATAAACTTGATCATAAACCCACAATTCATCGGTCTCAACAAACACACCGCAAAAGAAGATTACATCGAATAGATCTCCACAAGAGAGGGGGAGAACTTTGTATTGAGATCCAAAAAGAGAGAAGAAGCCATCTAGCTAATAACTATGGACCCAAAGGTCTGAAGTAAACTACTCACACTTCATCGGAGAGGCTATGGTGTTGATGTAGAAGCCCTCCGTGATCGATGCCCCCTCCGGCGAAGCTCCGGAAAAGGCCCCAAGATGGGATCTCACGGGTACAGAAAGTTACGGCAGTGGAATTAGGGTTTTGGCTCTATATCTGGTAGTTTGGGGGTACGTAGGTATATATAGGAGGAAGAAGTACGTCGGTGGAGCAACATGGGCCCCACGAGGGTGGAGGGCGCGCCCCCTACCTCGTGCCCTCCTGGTTGCTTTCTTGACGTAGGGTCTAAGTCCTCTGGATCATGTTCGTTCCAAAAATCACGTTCCCGAAGGCTTCATTCCGTTTGGACTCCGTTTGATATTCTTTTTCTGTGAAACTCTGAAATAGGCAAAAAATCAGCAATTCTGGGCTGGGCCTCCGGTTAATAGTTTAGTCCCAAAAATAATATAAAAGTGTATAATAAATCCCAATAATGTCCAAAACAGGATATAATATAGCATGGAACAATCAAAAATTATAGATACGTTGGAGACGTATCAACGATGGCGACGGATTCCCCTCTCCGGAGCCCCGAACAGACTCCAGATCAGCCCTCCCGAGAGAGTTTAGGGCTTGGTGACGGCTCCGTATCGTAAAACATGATGAATCCTTCTCTCTTGTTTTTTCTCCCCGAACACGAATATATAGAGTTGGAGTTGAGGTTGGAGGAGCATTAGGGGGCCCACGAGGCAGGGGGCGCGCCTAGGGGGTAGGCGCGCCCCCCACCCTTGTGGACAGGGTGTGGGCCCCATGGCCTTGATTCTTTCGCCAGTATTTTTTATATATTCCAAAAATAATATCCGTTGATTTTCAGGTCATTCCAAGAACTTTTATTTCTGCACAAAAATAACACCATGGCAATTCTGCTGAAAACAGCGTCAATCCGGATTAGTTCCATTCAAATCATGCAAGTTAGAGTCCAAAACAAGGGCAAACGTGTTTGGAAAAGTAGATGCGATGGAGACGTATCAACTCCCCCAAGCTTAAAACTTTGATTGTCCTCAAGCAATTCGGTTGATAAACTAAAAGTGATAAAGAAAAACTTTTACAAACTCTGTTTGCTCTTGTTGTTGTAAATATGTAAAGCCAGCATTCAAGTTTTCAGCAAAGATTATGAACTAACCATATTCACAATGACATTTAGGTCTCATGTTTACTCATATCAATGGCATAATCAACTAGTGAGCAATAATAAAAAATCTCAGATGACAACACTTTCTCAAAACAATCATAATATGATATAACAAGATGGTATCTCGCTAGCCCTTTTTGAGACCGCAAGACATAAATGCAGAGCACCCCTGAAGATCACGGGCTGGCTAGAAATTGTAATTCATGGTAAAAGAGATCCAGTCATACTCAATGTAAACTAATAATAATACATGCAAATGACAGTGGTGCTCTCCAACTGGTGCATTTTAATAAGAGGATGATGACTCGACATAAAAGTAAATAGATAGGCCCTTCTCAGAGGGGAGCAGGGATTTGTAGAGGTGCCAGAGCTCGGTTTTGAAATAGAGGTGAATAATATTGTGAGCAGTATACTTTCATTGTCAACATAACAACCAAGAGATCTCGATATCTTCCATGCTACACACATTATAGGCGGTTCCCAAGCAGAATGGTAAAGTTTATACTCCCCCACAACCAACAAGCATCAATCCATGGCTTGCCCGAAACAACGGGTGCCTCCAACTAACAACAATCCTGGGGGAGTTTTGTTTGCAATTATTTTGATTTGATTTGAACATGGGACTGGGCATCCCGGTGACCAGCCATTTTCTCGTGAGTGAGGAGCGGAGTCCACTCCTCCTAAGAATAACCCGCCTAGCATGGAGGATACAGACAGCCCTAGTTGATACATGAGCTATTCGATCATACAAAACAGAATTTCTGTTTGAAGGTTTAGAGTTTGGCACATACAAATTTACTTGGAACGGCAGGTAGACGGTATATAGGAAGGTATGGTGTAGTCATATGGAATAACTTTGGGGTTTATGGAGTTGGATGCACAAGCAGTATTCCCGCTTAGTACCGGTGAAGGCTAGAAAGAGACTAGGAAGCGACCAGCTAGAGAGCAACAACAGTCATGAACATGTATTAAAATTAATCAACACTGAATGCAAGCATGAGTAGGATATAATTCACCATGAACATAAATATAATGGAGGCTATGTTGATTTTGTTTCAACTACATGCGTGAACATGTGCCAAGTCAAGCCACTCGAATCCTTCAAAGGAGGATACCACCCTATCATACCACATCACAACCATTTTAATAGCATGTTGGCACGCAAGGTAAACCATTATAAACTCCTAGCAACTTAAGCATGGCATGAGCAACTATAATCTCTAATTGTCATTGCAAACATGTTTCATTCATAATAGGATGAATCAGGAACGATGAACTAATCATATTTACAAAAACAAGAGAGGTCAAGTTCATACCAGCTTCTCTCATCTCAATCAGTTCATCATATATCGTCATTATTGCCTTTCACTTGCACGACCGAATAGTGTGGATAATAATAATAGTGCACGTGCATTGGACTAAGCTGGAATCTGCAAGCATTCAATATATGGGAGAAGACAAGGTAATATGGGCTCTTTATTAGATCAACAATAATGCATATGAGAGCCACTCAACATTTTCATCATGGTCTTCTCCTGTGATAGCCTGGCTTATTAGGGATGATAGACTACTCATATCAATAAGGAATTCCTTCTTTTTCGGGAGCCCATTTGGACAGAACTCCAAAGTTAAGCGTGCTCAGCTTGGAGTAGTGTCAAGATGGGTGACCGACCGGGAAGTTGCTCCCGGGTGCGCACGAGTGAGGACAAAGTGCGCAGAAAAGACTAGTATTGATCTATGGGGCCAGTCTAGATCCCGCCAGAAGTAACGACCACCGGTGGGCGTGTCCGGGGCATTACAAGTTGGTATCAGAGCCGACCCTCGCGGTTACACAGATGTTTGCGGGCAGGTGCGCGGTCATGTTGTTCATGACGTTTGTGACCTGTCGTGGCACACGGCATGGCGCATGTACCGGACTGGAAGCACAAACGTATGTGCCAAGAGGGAACATTCCTGTGGCCCGACGAGAACGTCGGTTCCTCTAAGTGGGGGTGTATGTGATAGCCTAGCTTATTAGGGATGATATACTACTTATATCAATAAGGAATTCCTTCTTTTCTGGGAGCCCATTTGGACAGAACTCCAAAGTTAAGCGTGCTCAGCTTGGAGTAGTGTCAGGATGGGTGACCGATCGGGAAGTTGCTCCCGGGTGCGCACGAGTGAGGACAAAGTGCACAGAAAAGACTAGTATTGATCTGTGGGGCCAGTCTAGATCCCGCCAGGAGTAACGACCACCGGCGGGTGTGTCCGGGGCGTTACATCTCCTCTCGACCCCCAAAGAAGAGAAACAAAACTATTTACACGGGAAAGCTCCCAACAAGCAAAAGAAGAATGAGAAATCTTTTTGGGTTTTCTTTTTAATTACTACTACTACAAGCATGGAAAGTAAACTAGCTAAAAGCTACAACTAATTTTTTTAGTTTTTCTTAAGGTTTTTCAAACACACAAGAAGAAAGCTTAAAAAGAAAATAAACTAGCATGGATGATACAATGAAAAAGTATGAGCACCGACAATTGGAATGAGTGTGTGAACATGAATGTAATGTCGGTGAGAAATACGTACTCCCCCCAAGGTTAGGCTTTTGGCCTAAGTTGGTCTATGCCCATGGATCAAAACTGCCCTCTCCGGTGTACTGAGGAGGGTCTTCAGGGTGCCACTGGTTGGTGATCTCCTCTGGATCCCACTGATAAACAGACTGACGGTGAGGATCAGATAGTAACTCCGGCTATGGAGCTGATGTCAGGCTCTGGTATGCCTGAACGGCCTCCAGCAAAACAAGGTACGTGCCTGAAAATATGTTGAACAAAGAGGGAGCAGGCAAGGTAATAGTCTCAAAGTGTTTCTTATCAAATATCAGTCTATAGTTAAGCATCTTCTTCTTATGCTTAACAATAAAATCTTGTGCTACCATGCTCTTATAATCTAGCAAAATATGTGGCAGCAGCTTTTCCTCTTTCTCATAATGCCTAATAGGTATGTTAAAGTGTGCAGCAAGGCGCGAGGCGAAGATGCCTCCCAAGACGGGACCCTTTGTACGGTTCAGATTTAACCGTTTAGCAACAATAGCACCTAAACTAAAAGTAGTATCCTGAAACAAAGCATGGAGCAAAATAACAATATCCGGGGCACTAAGATTTCCACAGTTCCCGCGACCAATTAAGCATCTACTAGCAAATATTGCAAAGTAACATAGAATAGGAAAATGTATGCTAGTGATTCTTGCATCGGAAACTTTCCTCGTTTCCCCTACAGTAATTGTATCAATAAATCCCTCCACATCATTACGATGTGGTTCCTCTATGCTGCCCTCAAAGGGTATCCTACAAACCTAGCAAAAATCATAAAGTGACATCTCCTTATGCTCATCATATAAATAAAATTCCACCGAAGGTGGTGATCTCCTAGAATGGAAATGAAAATTTTGCACAAAAATATTGGTGAGTAAGAGACAATGTTCGCGCTGGTCGTGGAGGAAGTCGGTGTGGCCTGCATTCTCAGCCAAATAATAAAAATCTTCATAAATCCCGGCTTCTCTCAAGAACTCATCACAAGGCCATTCACACGGCCGAACCTCCACAGTATGAGGGAGATTATACTTGGGCTTCTTATTCTCTTCACTTTTCTTATCTTTAGAGCTTCGGCTCGATGAGCCCCTCAAAAATCTCTTCATCATTTTATGAAAATTTCTGAAATTTTTAGTAACTTAAAATAAAAGTGAACCAAACTCAACAAAATTGATAGCAACTACTCCTACAAGTGCCTAGAGGCTATATCATGCATTAAAAATACTTTTGACCACATAAATTTGACATGCAAGCTCAAGAACAGGGTCACCTAAGTAGCAAAAAAATGCAATAAATAAAGCACTAGAACAAAAACTAATTGGACCATTGGAGGAGTCACATACCGAAGAACAATCCCCCAAAGCAGTTTTGTGAATGGAGCTTTGAGCAAGGAGATCAAAAATGGCAGCAAGATGAGCTAGAACTCGGGTTTGAGCTGGTGGAGGATTTTTTCTGGAGGAAGAAGAAGTGTGTGGGCGCAAGGATAAGTGGAGGGGACCCACGTGGGGTCCATGAGGCAGGGGGGTGGGCGCGCCCTCCACCCTCGTGGGCACACGGTGGGTCCCCCTGAGATGTTCTCAGTGCCAATAATTCTTAAATATTATGGAAAAATCATATTTCATTTTCAGGGCATTTGGAGAACTTTTATTTTCGGGCTATTTTTTATTGCAAGGATAATTCAGAAAACAGACAGAAAATACTTTTTTACTTTATTTAATATAAATAACAGAAAGTAAAGAGGGTACAGAAGGTTGTGCTTTCTAACTTCATCCATCTCATGCTCATCAAAAGGAATCCACTAACAAGGTTGATCAAGTCTTGTTAATAAACTCATTTCGAATCGCATGAAACCGGAGAAATTTCGAATAACACTAGGTTACCTCAACGGGGATATGCACATCCCCAACAATAAGAATATCATATTTCTTCTTGACAGTAGGAAGAGGAAATTCAAAACCTCCAATAGTAATTGTTGAAATTTTTCCAATAGAATTGATGTTGTGGACTTGAGGTTGTTTCCTCGGACAGTGTACCATATGCTCATTACCATTAACATGAAAAGTGACATTGCCTTTGTTGAAATCAATAACAGCCCCTACAGTATTCAAAAAGGGTCTTTCAAGAATAATAGACATACTATCGTCCTCGGGAATATCAAGAATAACAAAGTCTGTTAAAATAGTAGCGTTTGCAACCACAACAGGCACATCCTCACAAATACCGACAGGTATAGCAGTTGATTTATCAACCATTTTCAAAGATATTTCAGTAGCTGTCAACTTATTCAAATCAAGTCTACGATATAAAGAGAGAGGCATAACACTAACACCAGCTCCAAGATCACATAAAGCAGTTTTAACATAGTTTGTTTTAATGGAGCATGGTATAGTTGGTACTCCTGGATCTCCAAGTTTCTTTGGTATTCCACCCTTAAAACTGTAATTAGCAAGCATGGTGGAAATTTCAGCTTCCGGTATCTTTCTTTTATTAGTAACAATATCTTTCATATACTTAGCATAAGGGTTTATTTTAAGCATATCAGTCAAACACATACGCAAAAAGATAGGTCTAATCATTTCAGCAAAGCGCTCAAAATCTTCATCCTCCTTTTTCTTGGATGGTTTAGGAGGAAAATGCATGGGTTTCTGAACCCATGGTTCTCTTTCTTTACCGTGCTTCCTAGCAACAAAGTCTCTCTTATTATAACGTTGATTCTTTGATTGTGGGTTATCAAGATCAACAACAGGTTCAATCTCTACATCATTATCATTGCTAGGTTGAGCATCAACATGAACATTATCACTAGGTTCATGTTCATTATCAGATTGTGTCTCAGCATCAAAAATAAAAATATCATTGGGATTCTCAGGTGTGTCAACAACAGGTTCACTAGAAGCATGCAAAGTCCTATCATTTTTCTTTTTCTTCTTCTTAGAAGAACTAGGTGCATCAATATTAGTTCTCTGAGAATCTTGCTCAATTCTCTTAGGGTGGCCCGCAGGATACAAAGGTTCCTGAGTCATTTTACCCCCTCTAGTCATAACTCTAACAGCATTATCATTTTTTTCTTATTATTTAGTTCATTGAGCAAATCATTCTGAGCCTTAAGTACTTGTTCTACTTGAGTGGTAACCATAGAAGCATGTTTACTAATGAGTTTAAGCTCACCTTTAACTCTAGACATATAATCACTCAAGTGTTCAAGCATATCATCATTGCATTTCAATTGTCTACCAACATAAGCATTGAAGTTTTCTTGTTTAACCATAAAGTCATCAAACTCATCCAAGCATCGGCTAGCAAACTTAGTAGATGGGATTTCACATTTATCAAATCTATAGAGATAATTTACCTTTACTACCTGTGTCGGGTTATCAAGACCATGTATTTCTTCAATAGGTGGTAAATTCTTAACATCTTTAGCTTTAATACCTTTTTCTTTCATAGATTTCTTTGCCTCTTGCATATCTTCAGGACTGAGAAATAGAATACCTCTTTTCTTCGGAGTTGGCTTAGGAGTTGGTTCAGGAAGTGTCCAATCATTTTCATTACTCAACATATTATTCAATAGCAATTCAGCTTGATCAACAGTTCTTTCCCTGAAAACACAACCAACACAACTATCCAGGTGGTCTCTGGAAGCATCGGTTAGTCCATTATAAAAGATATCAAGTATTTCATTTTTTCTTGAGAGGATGATCAGGCGAAGCATTAAGTAATTGGAGAATCCTCTCCAAGCTTGTGGGAGACTCTCTTCTTCAATTTTCCCAAAATTATATATTTCAAGGCAGCTTGTTTCTTATGAGCGGGGAAATATTTAGCAGAGAAGTAATAAATCATATCCTGGGGACTACGCACACAACCAGGATCAAGAGAATTAAACCATGTTTTAGCATCACCCTTTAATGAGAACGGAAACAACTTAAGGATAAAGTAATAGCGAGTTTTCCCATCATTAGTGAACAGGGTGGCTATATCATTTAATTTAGTAAGATGTGCCACAATAGTTTAAGATTCATAGCCATAAAAAGGATCAGATTCAACCAAAGTAATTAAGTCAGGATTGACAGAGAAATCATAATCCTTATTAGTAATAAAGATAGGTGAAGTAGCAAAAGCAGGGTCATATTTCATTCTAGCATTCAAAGACTTTTCTTTAAGCTTAACTAATAATTTCTTAAGATCAGATCTATCATTGAAAGCTAAGAAGTCTCTAGCAGTTTCTTCATCCATAACATAACCCTCAGGCACAACAGGAAATTCATATCTAGGGGGAGAATCTTCATCATCACTTTCATCAATATTATCAGTTTCAATAATTTCATTCTCTCTAACCCTAGCAAGTTGTTCATCAAGAAATTCACCTAGTGGCACAGTATTATCAAGCATAGAAGTAGTTTCATCATAAGTATCATGCAAAGAAGAAGTGGCATCATCAATAACATGCGACATATCAGAATGAATAGCAGGAGTAGGTGTCAGAAGTTTACTCAAAACAGAAGGTGAATCAAGTGCAGAGCTAGATGGCAGTTCCTTACCTCCCCTCGTAGTTGAGGGAAAAATCTTGGTTCTTTGATCTTTCAAGTTCTTCATAGTGACCAGCAGATATAAATTCCAAGTGACTCAAAGAATAGAGCCACGCTCCCCGGCAACGGCGCCGGAAAATAGTCTTGATAACCCACAAGTATAGGGGATCACAACAGTTTTCGAGGGTAGAGTATTCAACCCAAATTTATTGATTCGACACAAGGGGAGCCAAAGAATATTCTCAAGTATTAGCAGCTAAGTTGTCAATTCAACCACACCTGGAAACTTAATATCTGCAACAAAGTATTTAGTAGCAAAGTAATATGATAATAGTGGTAATGGTGGCAAAAGTAACGGTAGCAGTTTTTTGTTTTATAGTGATTGTAACAGTAGCAACGGAAAAGTAAATAAGCGAAGAACAATATATGAAAAGCTCATAGGCAATGGATCAGTGATGGATAATTATGTCGAATGCGATTCCTCATGCAATAGTTATAACATAGGGTGACACAGAACTAGCTCCAGTTCATCAATGTAATGTAGGCATGTATTCCGAATATAGTCATACGTGCTTATGGAAAAGAACTTGCATGACATATTTTGTCCTACCCTCCCGTGGCAGCAGGGTCCTATTGGAAACTAAGGGATATTAAGGCCTCCTTTTAATAGACTACCGGACCAAAGCATTAACACTTAGTGAATACATGAACTCCTCAAACTACGGTCATTACCGGTAAGTATCCCGATTATTGTCACTTCGGGGTTAACGAATCATAACACATAATAGGTGACTCTAGACTTGCAAGATAGGATCAAGAACTCACATATATTCATGAAAAAATAATAGGTTCAGATCTGAAATCATGGCACTTGGGCCCTAGTGACAAGCATTAAGCATAGCAAAGTCATAGCAACATCAATCTCAGAACATAGTGGATACTAGGGATCAAAGCCTAACAAAACTAACTCAATTACATGATAAATCTCATCCGACCCATCACTGTCCAGCAAGCCTACGATGGAATTACTCACGCACGGCGGTGAGCATCATGAAATTGGTGATGGAGGAAGGTTGATGATGACGATGGCGACGAATTCCCCTCTACGGAGCCCTGAACGGACTCCAGATCAGCCCTCCCGAGAGAGTTTAGGTCTTGGCGACGGCTTCGTGTCGTAAAACGCGATGAATCCTTCTCTCCTGTTTTTTCTCCCCAAACACGAATATATAGAGTTTGAGTTGAGGTCATAGGAGCATCAGGGGGCCCACGAGGCAGGGGGCACGCCCAGGGGGTAGGCACGCCCCCATCCTCGTGAACAGGGTGTGGGCCCCCTGGCCTTGATTCTTTCGCCAGTATTTTTTATATATTCCAAAAATAATCTCCGTTGATTTTCAGGTTGATGACCCACAAGTGTAGGGGATCTATCGTAGCCCCTTTTCGATAAGTAAGAGTGTCGAACCCAACAAGGAGCAGAAGGAAATGATAAGCGGTTTCCAGCAAGGTATTCTCTGCAAGCACTGAAATTATCGGTAACAGATAGTTTTGTGATAAGATAAATTGTAATGAGCAACAAGTAATGAAAGTAAACAAGGTGCAACAAGATGGCCCAATCCTTTTTTTAGCAAAGGACAAGCCTGGACAAACTCTTATATGAAGTAAAGCGCTCCCGAGGACACATGGGAATTATCGTCAAGCTAGTATTCATCACGATCATATGATTCACATTCGGTACTTTGATATGTGGGTGGACCGGTGCTTGGGTGCTGTCCTTACTTGGACAAGCATCCCACTTATGATTAACCCCTATTGCAAGCATCTACAACTACAACAGAAGTATTAAGGTAAACCTAACCATAGCATGAAACATATGGATCCAAATCAGCCCCTTACGAAGCAACGCATAAACTAGGGTTTAAGCTTATGTCACTCTAGCAACCCATCATCTACTTATTACTTCCCAATGCCCTCCTCTAGGCACAAACAATGGTGAAGTGTCATGTAGTCAACGTTCACATGACACCACTAGAGGAAAGACAACATACATCTCATCAAAATATCAAACGAATACCAAATTCACATGACTACTAATAGCAAGACTTCTCCCATGTCCTCAGGAACAAACGTAACTACTCACAAAGCACATTCATGTTCATAATCATAGGGGTATTAATATGCATAATGGATCTGAACATATGATCTTCCACAAAATAAACCAACTAGCATCAACTACAAGGAGTAATCAACACTACTAGCAACCCACAGGTACCAATCTGAGGTTTGGATACAAAGATTGGATACAAGAGATGAACTAGGGTTTGAGATGAGATGGTGCTGGTGAAGATATTGATGGAGATTGACCCCCTCCCGATGAGAGGATCGTTGGTGATGACGATGGTGATGATTTCCCCCTCCCGGAGGGAAGTTTCCCCGGCAGAACAGCCCCGCCGGAGCCCTAGATTGGTTCCGCCAAGGTTCCGCCTCGTGGAGGCGGAGTTTCATCCCGTGAGCTTGCTTATGATTTTTTTCTCAACGAAATACTCCATATAGCCAAAGATGGGCATCAGAGGGCCACCAGGGGGGCCATGAGGCAGGGGCGCGCCTAGGGGGGTAGGGCGCGCCCCCACCCTCGTGGATGGTGGGTGGCCCCCCTCTGGTACTTTCTTTGCTTAGTATTTTTTATATATTTTGAAAATAAGTCCCGTAGAGTTTCAGGACTTTTGGAGATGTGCAGAATAGGTCTCTAATATTTGCTCCTTTTCCAGCCCAAAATTCCAGCTGTCGGCATTCCCCCTCTTCATGTAAAACTTGTAAAATAAGAGAGAATGTGCATAAGTATTGTGACATGATGTGTAATAACAGCCCATAATGCAATAAATATCAATATAAAAGCATGATGCAAAATGGACGTATGAACTCCCCCAAGCTTAGACCTCGCTTGTCCTCAAGCGAAAGCCGAAATCAAAAAATATGTCCACATGTTTAGAGATAGAGGTGTCGATAAAATAAAATACGGACATGAGGGCATCATGATCATTCTTAGAACAACAACATACATATATATATTTTCATATGATCTCTTATGCTAAAGTAATAATTCAATCACAATTTCAAGTTTGAATCATAAACTTTATTGAAAACTAACAACTACAATCTCAGTCATTGAAGCAATTGCAATTTATCATAACATCGGAAAGAGTCAATAAGAGCTTTTCAGCAAGTCCACATACTCAACTATCATTTAGTCTTCCATAATTTCTAACACTCATGCGATATGTATGGTTATGAAGCTTTAGTCGGACACAGAGAAAGATAGGGGCTTATAGTTTTGCCTCCCAACTTTTTACCTCAAGGGTAATGTCAACAATAATAGTTCATGAAAACTCGCATCCAATTAGCTATATGTATCTGGATCTTTCCAACACATTGTGCTTGCCAAAGGGTAAAATGTAAAAAGGGAAAGGTGAAGATCACCATGACTCTTATATAAGGTACAAGATAAAAGTAAAATATAGGCCCTTCGCAGAGGGAAGCAGAGGTTGTCATGCGCTTTTATGGTTGGATGCACAAAATCTTAATGCAAGAGAACGTCACTTTATATTGCCACTTGTGATATGGACCTTTATTATGCAGTCTGTCGCTTTTATTTCTTCCACATCACAAGATCGTATAAAGCTTATTTTCTCCACATTAATAAATCATACATATTTAGAATACAATTTTTATTGCATGCCCCGATGACAATTTACTTGAAGGATCTTTCTCAATCCATAGGTAGGTATGGTGGACTCTCGTGGCAAAACTGGATTTAAGGATATTTGGAAGCACAAGTAGTATTTCTACTTGGTGCAAAGAACTTGGCTAGCATGAGAGGGAAAGACAAGCTCAACATATTGGATGATCCATGACAATATAATTTATCTCAGATGTAAGAAAACATAACCCATTATGTTGTCTTCTTTGTCCAATGTCAACTCTTTAGCATGTCATCTTTTAATGAGTTCTCACAATCATAAAAGATGTCCAAGATAGTATATTTATATGTGAAAACCTCTATTTCTTTATTACTTCCTATTAATTGCAACGATGACCAAAACTATGTTGGTCAACTTTCAACAATTTGTATTCATCATACTCTTTATATGTGAAGCCATTACTCTCCATAAGATCCATATGATCTCTTTATTTCTTTTTATTCTTTCTCTTTTATTTTATTCCCTCAAGATCATAGCAAGATAATCAAGCCCTTGACTCAACACTAATCTTTACTATATATAGCTCACGGAATTGATTACATAGGAGGATCATAAAGCAAAACTCACAACTAGATCATACTAAAACTTTATTCTACTAGATCAAGATATTACCAAAAGGATCGAACTAAGGAAAACGGTAAAGATAAAAGGTGTGATGGTGATACGATACCGGGGCACTCCCCCAAGCTTGGTAGTTGCCAAAGGGGAGTGCCCATACCAGATACTCAGTTCTTGTTTGTTGGTGAAGAAGGTGTTGGTGATGATGGGTAGTCGCACATCGAGCGTAGGAGGTCCTCCAATTTGCGGATAATGACCTTGAGTGCGATGATATGCTCCTTCAACAAAATATTTTCATGTGTGAGATACTTGTTTTGTATACGAGCGAACTCAATCATCTTGAAAGCTTTGATCTTAGTTGGGGTAAGAAGATTGTGATCAAGTTGAAGGATATCTTCTGCTTCCAGAACTTGGTCCTCCGTGGCCTTCTTGATCCCATCATCCTTGTTGATCTCCATGGGTTCTTCCCTCTTCAACTCTATCTTCATTATCCAAGCATCATTATCACCATTGTTGGAGGAGGGGGACGACATGATGCCTGGCCTTGACAACTCTGGCAGAAAACAGCTTGAAACAAGAACACGAGATATTTGCGTGATACGGTGGTCAAAACCTTCGGGAGATTATATAGTGAACTTTTACCGACCAAAAGAAGTATCATGCAAGAAAACAGAGTCCGGAGGGCACACAAGGTGCCCACGAGGTAGGGGGCGCGCCCTCCACCCTCGTGGAAGCCTCGTGTCCTTTCCAGACTGCTTCTTATTTTCCTATTTTTTTATATATTCCAAAACGGAGAAAAATTTCCATTAGAACTGTTTTGGAGTCTATTTACTTATGGTACCACATACTATTCCTTTTCGGAGTCTGAAACATTCCAGAAAGTGTCCCTTATGTATTCCTCCGGGGTTACGGTTTTAATAACATTAGTTTCAACATTTATAGGATTACCTGAGATATAATGTTTGATTCTTTGACTGTTCACCACCTTTGGATTTGTGCCTTCGAAGTTGTTGATTTTTATGGCACCGGAACGATAGACCTCCTCGATGACGTAAGGACCTTCCCATTTAGATAGGATTTTGCCTGCAAAAAAACTCAAACGAGAGTTGTATAGCAATAGATAATCACCTACATTAAACTCACACTTTTGTATCCTTTTGTCATGCCATCTTTTAACTTTTTCTTTAAACAACTTGGCATTCTCGTAGGCCTGGGTTCTCCATCATCAAGTGAGCTAATGTCAAATAGCCTCTTTTCACCGAAAATTTTGAAATCATAGTGGAGCTCTTTAATAGCCCAATATGCCTTATGTTCTAATTCAAGAGGTAAGTGACATGCTTTTCCATAAACCATTTTATACGGAGACATACCCATAGGATTTTTATATGCAGTTCTATAAGCCCATAATGCATCATCAAGTTTCTTTGACCAATTCTTTCTAGATCTATTAACAGTCTTTTGCAAAATTAATTTGAGCTCTCTGTTACTCAATTCTACTTGACCACTAGACTGCGGGTGATAAGGAGATGCAATTCTATGATTAACATCATACTTAGCAAGCATTTTATGAAAGGCACCATGAATAAAATGTGAACCACCATCAGTCATTAAATATCTAGGGACTCCAAACCTCAGAAAAATAACTTCTTTAAGCATCTTAATAGAGGTGTTATGATCAGCACTACTAGTTGGAATAGCTTCTACCCACTTAGTAACGTAATCAAGAGCAACTAAAATATGTGTATACCCATTAGAGGAAGGAAAAGGTCCCATATAATCAAAGCCCCAAACATCAAATGGTTCAATAACAAGTGAATAATTCATAGGCATTTCTTGACGTCTACTAATATTACGAATTCTTTGATATTCATCACAAGACAAGACAAACTTACGGCCATCCTTGAAGAGAGTAGGCCAATAAAAGCCAGATTGCAATACCTTATGTGCAGTTCTATCTCTAGCGTGGTGCCCTCCGTAAGCCTTAGAGTGACACTTGCGTAGGATCTATTCCTGTTCATGCTCAGGTACACAACATCTAATAACACCATCTACTCCTTCTTTATAAAGATGTGGGTCATCCCAGAAGTAATGCCTTAAATCATAGAAGAACTTTTTCTTTTGCTGGTATGTGAAACTAGGTGGTATAAATTTGGCAACAATGTAATTAGCATACCATGGAGCAGTACGAGAAGCATTTATGACATTTAGTTGTTCATCAGGAAAGCTATCATCAATAGGTAGTGGGTCATCAAGAATATTCTCTAACCTAGACAAATTGTCTGCAACGGGGTTCTCAGCTCCCTTTATATCAATAATATGTAAATCAAATTCTTGTAGCAAGAGAACCCATCTAATAAGTCTAGGTTTAGCATCTTTCTTTTCCATAAGGTATTTAATAGCAGCATGATCAGTGTGAATAGTTACTTTAGAATCAACAATATAAGGTATGAACTTATCACAATCAGAAACAACTGCTAAAAATTCTTTTTCAATAGTAGCTGTCAGTGTACTAGAGTAGGGGTACCCTAGTATCCCGAACTTGTGCACGGGCAGTCGCAGCATCCCGCGGCAAGGCTTGCCGAGTGACCGCCAAGACCCTCCGCGGCTACTTTGAAGACCATTCAAGAACAAAGTACTCAAACCAAGGCCCCGGCAGGAGGAGCTGGCCGGGAAGGAAACAAAACCCCGGCAAGAGGAGCTTGCCGGGAAGGCCAACCATGGCATACCAAGAAAACTTGCCGCGACGCGCCGCGCGTCCCGGCAAGGCCCGGCGAGCGACAAGCTCCCGAACACGACAAGACGACGACCGCGGCAAGGAGCTTGCCGCGGGAAACCCCCACTCCATGCCCCGCGCTCCAGCACACCCGCCAACGTGTCGCTCTAGGACCCTCCCAAGCACACGTGGCAGGAGGCCGTGCAGCTAGGGGTGCACGGTGGCAAGCAGGCGCTGACAAGATAACCATCGTGGAAAACGGTGGCGTCCCTAGCGGTCCCTTTCGGTACTATTTAGGCGACACAGACGGGCATTTAAGACCCTTGTCCCCTGCCGTCAGGGTTAGGTATGATACACTGTAGCAGGTAGCTATGCCTACCACCGCACCTTTCCATTTTTGCCCTTTACCTCCGTTGCCACCTGTCGGTAGCCCCTTGAGCATATAAAAGGAGGCCCATGTGCAACGAAGAAGGGGGTGAGCCAGTTCGAACATTCACGCTCGGTCTTGCTAGCCGCTGGTGTGTACTGTAGCACTCCGCACTCCCGAGCTAGAAATCAATACTAAACCACAAAGCAGGAGTAGGGTTTTACGCATCCGTGCGGCCCGAACCTGGGTAAATCGCTCGCGTGTATCGCCTCGATCTGCTCTTTGCACGATCTCCGCCCCCGCCGAACCAAAAGGGACCCGGCCCGCCGGTCCCATAGGTGCCCGTGGATTAGTACCCCAGCATCTTTGGCGCGCCAGGTAGGGGGCGCCGGAGTTGTGTGAACCAGATCCGGCATTCTTGCGAGCTAGATCTTCATCAACATGCCGCCGAAGAAGAAAGTTTCGGAGGCAGTTGCTCCGTCCACGCCGAGCCAGCCACCACCGGAGCAAACGGTTGGTGGGGCAGGCACCGGCGGAAGGACACGCGTCGACGAGGGAACTCACGGTGCTACCAGGTCCCAGGACAAGGCTGCGCTGCCCATCGGCGGCGTAGCCGGCTCCCACAATGACCGGGCACACTCCAAGACCTCGGCGTCCGTGCATGCGCCGCGCCCATCTCAAGAGGCGCGGGACCGGCAGCGTCATGGTACTCACAGTACCATGCGTTCGCTAGATCAAGATCGAGCTGGTGGATCTCGGAGCGCTCAGGACCACCATGCACGTCAACCTGCTGGCACAAGCGAGACATGGTCGCCTGGACGAGATACTGCTCCTTCTAACGTAGTTAGAAGTCCGAGCATATCCCGCTCCTCGCACCGTTCGCCACCGCCACCCGCCACCGCAGCAGAAGCTTTGGCGCGAGCTCAGCTGCTCCTAGACTACCCTCCAGCGGCGGACAAGATCGACGACTAGAGAGCCACTATCCAGAGTCTCATCGGCTTCGCCAACGGCGACACTCCACGGCAGCCGAGCACGTCTCAACCGCGGCAAGTTAGCCAGGCGCGAGCCGGTGGCGACAAGACTGGTGAGGGTACGACCACCGTGCACTCTCCACCCCGAAGGCCGAGATCGCCGACTCACCGGATCCACCTCGACAGCGACTCCACCGCATCGTCGGATCTGCGAGCTCGTCGCGATCAGCGCCAAGTTCTTTAAGAACGACAGCAAGAGGACGCTCGTACTCGCATCGAGCGGCGAAGAGAAGCGCGACGTCAATCAGACCAGCGCGCTGGGCCCTCTGTCGACATGCATGCGGCAGGGGAACCTGGCGACTTGCCATACGCGGTAGGTTACCCTGCGTTTACTCCTGAGCTGCGGCAAGTCCAGTGGCCCAGCACGAAAATTTTCAAGCCGGACGTGCCGGAGAAGTACGACGGCAAGTCGCATCCGTCGGAGTTCCTCAGCATCTACACCATCGCGGTGCAGGCTGCTGGGGGACGGGACGACAAGATCCTTGCCAACTACTTCCCGCTGGTGCTTAAGCCCAACGTCAGGTCCTGGCTCATGCACTTGCCGGACAACTCCGTATCCTCCTGGGCAGACCTGTGCCATCAGTTTGTTGGCGCCTTCACAGGAGGCCACAAACCTCATGGCCAAGAGAGTGACCTTCACCTGCTCGTCCAGAAGGAAGGGGAGCCCCTGCGCAAGTATATCCAGAGGTTCAGCCGTGTACAACACAACATCCCAAATGTCCACCCTGCCGCGGTAATCAGCGCGTTCCATCAGAACGTGTGTAACCGCAGGATGCGGGAGGAGATGGCGATGTGCAAGATTCGGGACGTCAGCGAGCTATATGCCCTGGCCGACAAGTGTGCACGCGCTGAGGAAGGGAGGAAATTCCCCGGAGAAAGCACTGGAGCAGGGGGATCTGACAGCGAGGATGCCGCCCCGGCAAAGAAAAACCGGCGGCGCAACAACAGGAAGAAGCAGAACAAAGAGGTGCTGGTCGTTGAGCAGTCCGGCAGCGACGGCGGCGCCAAGCGAGCCAAGGTCAGTAGCCCCGGCAAGGAGGTTGCCGCATGCACCAACTGCCAGGCTGTGGCGGCTGCCGACAAGCAAGACGGCTCCGACAACCAATACTGCAAGATTCACCGCACCAAGGGCCATGACCTCCAGAGCTGCAAGAAAGTCGAGCAGCTTGTCCAGCAGCAAAAAGCTGAGTACGAGCGGCGCGACAAGGAGAGGGCCCAAGGGGGTGCTGGAGAATCCGGCAAGAAGCGCGCCAGACGGGGAGGACGCCGCGGCAGGGCCAAGCAGCGGCAAGGAGACATGCCTCCCCGCGGCCGCGACAACGATGAAGATGACGACGACGAAGACATGGATGATGTTGAGACCAGTGAACAGGAGTTTCAGAAAGCCACAGAGGTCTTGTGCGTTGACGGCGGTGCTTCTCTGCACACTTCACACTGCCAACTCAAGCAGTGGGCGCGGGAAGTCAATGCAGCAGAACCACCTGTCGAATCGCGCAAGCTTCTGAAATGGTCCAGCACGCCTATCATCTTTGACATTCAGGACCACCCTGATCGCACAACTGCGGTCGGGTGCCTGCCGATGTTGGTATCACCAACTATCCGCAACCTCAAAGTCACCAAGATGCTAGTTGACGGCGGGGCCGGCTTAAACCTGATCTCCTCCGCTGTACTCCAAAAGCTCCAAATCCCCGACAGCGAGCTCGAAGAGACCGGCACATTCCAAGGAATCAATCCGGGAAGGAGCAAGCCGAAGGGGAAAGTCACGTTGCCAGTAACATTTGGCAGCGAGCTAAACTTCAGGACTGAGAAGGTCACATTCGACGTTGCCGATATCCCATTGCCCTACAATGGGATACTTGGCCGTCCAGCACTCGCCAAGTTCATGGCAGCCTCTCATTACGCATATAACATGCTGAAGATGCCAGGCCCGATAAGCGTCATTTCCGTCCCTGGCGACAAGAAGGATGCTCTTATCTGTGCCGACAAGATCTACCGGGAAGCAGCAGCCACGGCAGATCGCAATCCACTTGCCGCTGAAGCTCCCGGGGGGAAAAAGACCAAGTCCGGCAAGAGTTCTGGTGCCCACTCCGGCAAGCGCACCTCTTCGGAGTGCTGCGCTGCCGTCGAGGACGCACCATCGAGCTCCACCGACAAGTGCAAGAAGACGATGGCAGCTCCGCTAGAGACGAAGAAGGTATCCGCCAAGGAGGACGGCACTGGTGGTACCTTCACCATCAGTGCCACGCTCGACCCTAAATAGGAAAGCGCGGTCGTTACTTTCCTGCGGGCGAATGTCGACGTGTTTGCATGGCAGCCGTCTGACATCCCCGGTGTTCCCAGGAAAGTGATTGAGCACCACCTTGCCGTTTGTCCCCATGCGCGGCCCGTCAAGCAGAAAATCAGGAAGCAGGCAGTGGAGCGCCAAGAATTCATTGCAAAAGAGATCAAGAAACTGGAAGCAGCAGGCCTTGTCAGAGGAGTGCTCCATCCCACGTGGTTGGCCAATCCTGTAGTCGTGCGCAAGGCAAACGGGAAATGGAGACTTTGTATCAATTTTACCGATGTTAACAAAGCCTGTCCCAAAGACCCATTTCCTTTGCCGCGCATTGACCAGATTGTTGACACCACAGCCAGATGTGATTTGCTTTCATTTCTTGACGCATACTCAGGGTATCATCAGATCTTCATGGCAGAAGAGGATGAAGAGAAGACCGCATTTATTACTCCATGTGGCACGTACTGTTTCGTACGGATGCCTTTCGGATTAAAAAATGCTGGTTCGACATTTGCAAGAGTAGTCCATGTTGCTCTTGAGCCACAAATACATAGAAATGTGGAAGCCTACATGGATGATATAGTGGTCAAGAGCAAGGACAAAGCAACCCTGATTCAAGATTTAGACGAGACCTTTGCAAATCTGCGCAAGATCAGCCTCAAGCTCAACCCAGAGAAGTGTGTGTTTGGAGTTCCCTCCGGCAAGCTTCTCGGGTTCTTCGTGTCTCAGCGGGGAATTGAAGCCAATCCCGACAAGATCAAGGCCATTGAGCAGATTGAAGCACCAAAGCGTGTCAAGGATGTACAGAAACTTGCCGGTTGCGTGCCTGCTCTCAGCAGGTTTATCTCTCGGTCTGCTGAGCGCGCCCTGCCGTTTTTCAAATTATTGAAAAAGGCAGGTCCAATGAAATGGACTCCGGAAGCGGAGGCTGCGCTGCAAGACCTGAAGAGATACCTGTCCTCCCCTCCAATACTTGTCGCACCTAAGCCACAAGAGAAGTTGCTGTTGTACATAGCGGCAACCAATCAAGTGGTTAGTGCTGCGTTAGTAGCAGAGAGGGAGGCAGATGATGAGCCAGCAACCGCGGCAAGCGCATCCAGCGACAAGCAGGGAGCTTCCCCGACAAGCTCTGGTCCCGACAAAGATGGATCTGCGCAGATACACGACGAGATACACAAGAAGATGGTGCAGCGCCCAGTTTACTTTGTCAGTTCCCTTCTGCAGGGGGCTAGGTCAAGGTACTCTGGCGTGCAGAAATTGCTTTTCGGCCTTCTCATGGCCTCGAGAAAGCTGCGCCATTACTTCCAAGCACATGAGATCACAGTTGTCACTCGCTTTCCGCTGAAGAGGATACTGCAGAATCCAGAAGCGACAGGCAGGATTGTTGAGTGGGCACTGGAACTGTCAAGCTTTGGCCTCAAGTTGAGAGTACTTCAACTATCCAGAGCAGATCATTGGCAGAATTTATAGCAGAATGGACGCCAACACCAGATGAAGAAATTCCAGAAACAAGCATCCCCGACAAGGAAGCAAGCAAAGAGTGGCTGATGTACTTTGATGGTGCCTTTTCGCTGCAAGGCGCCGGCGCTGGTGTGCTGCTTATCGCACCCACCGGAGAGCACCTCAAGTACGTAGTCCAGATGCACTTTCCCAAGGAGCAAGCAACAAACAATACTGCAGAGTATGAGGGATTGCTCGCCGGTCTCAGGATCGCGGCAGACCTTGGGATCAAGAAGCTCATTGTCAGGGGTGATTCACAGCTTGTCGTCCGCCAAGTAAACAAGAATTATCAGAGTCCGTTGATGGAAGCTTACGTTGACGAAGTGAGAAAGCTAGAAGAGCACTTTGACGGCCTACAAATGGAGCATGTTCCAAGAGCTCACAACACCATTGCTGATGGCCTGTCAAAATGCGCCGCGCTTAAGCTACCTGTGGAACCAGGAATCTTTGTGCTCAAGCTAACTCAACCGTCCGTAACACCATCAACTGGACAGAGCAAGAAAAGGAAGTTGATTTCTGGTGACTATTTGCCGGCAGAGCTTCCTGAAGCCGCCGCCAAGAAGGTCCCTAAGATCAACGTCGAAGGCGCTGAGGAGCAGTCTGCTCCGGCAAGCCCTAGGGTTTGTTCCGTTGAAGCAGAAGCTCCCGGCAAGCTTGTCGGGGAACGTCAAGCTCCGGCAGAGACACAGCTTCTCGCCGTAGAAGCGGATGTTCCCGCAGCAGCTGAGACCAACACCAAGAGCGCTGAGGAGCAAGATGCTCTGGCAAGCCCTAGGGTTTGTTCCGTTGAAGCAGAAGCTCCCGACAAGTTTCGCTCCGGCAAGCTTGCCGGGGAACGTCAAGCTCCGGCAGAGCCGCAGGTTCTTGCCGTAGAAGCGGATGTTCCCGCAGCAGCAGAGTTGCCTTTAGTCCTTGTTGTCGAGCCACAAGCTCCAACATGGGCGCAACAGAGTGTCCGTTTCCTTCAGACAGGAGAACTTCCCGAAGAGCAAGAAGAAGCGGAAAGAGTAGCCCGGCAGTCAAGTATGTACCAGTTTGTCGACAAGACACTGTACAGAAGAAGACTCAACGGTGTGAAATTGAAGTGTATTCACCGGGAAGACGGACAAAAGCTGTTGGCAGAGATACACGGAGGCATATGTGGTCACCACATTGGCGCAAGAGCACTTGTCGGCAAAGCATTCCGGCAAGGTTTCTTCTGGCCAACAGCCCTCCAGGATGCAACTGCACAAGTAACCAAGTGTGAAGCGTGCCAGTTCCATTCCAACCAGATACACCAGCCAGCTCAAGCTCTCCAGATGATCCCTTTATCCTGGCCATTTTCGGTCTGGGGGCTCGACATCCTCGGCCCCTTTCCCCGAGCTGTCGGGGGCTTTGAGTACTTGTACGTTGCAATCAACAAGTTCACAAAGTGGCCGGAAGTGGAACCAGTGAGGAAGGTGACAGCACAATCAGCAGTCAAGTTCTTCAGGTCGATTGTTTGCCGCTTCGGGATCCCTAGTAGGATAATCACCGACAACGGCATGCAATTTACGAGCCGCACCTTCACGCAGTACGTCCAAGATCTTGGCGCCAAGGTCTGCTTCGCTTCTGTTGCTCACCTGAGAAGCAACGGTCAAGCGGAGAGGGCAAATGCTGAAGTGCTGCGCGGGCTCAAGACCAGAACTTTTGACAGGCTGCACAAGTGCGGAAGAAACTGGATCGAGGAGCTGCCGGTGGTTCTTTGGTCGATCAGAACGACGCCAAATCGAGCCACTGGACAGACACCTTTTGCTCTAGTCTATGGAGCAGAGGCAGTTATCCCCACGGAATTCGTATACGGGTCACCTCGAGTGCTCGCTTATGATGAGCTCGAGCAAGAGCGGCTGCGACAAGACGACGCGCTGCTCCTTGAGGAAGACCGTCTTTAGGCTGCTGTGCGAGCTGCTCGCTACCAGCAAGCTTTGCGCCGCTACCATAGCCGCAAAGTTAACGCCAGAAGTCTCGAGGAAGGCGACCTTGTTCTTCGGCGCGTTCAGTCCGCCAAGAATTCCAACAAGTTGACGCCGAAGTGGGAAGGCCCTTACCGGGTGAAGCGAGTCACAAGGCCTGGCGCTGTCCACCTTGAGACCGAAGATGGCGTACCAGTGAGCAACTCCTGGAACATCGAGCATCTTCGTAAGTTTTACCCGTAAGGCGTGGTTGTCGGACCCTGTCCGGCAACCACCCTTTTGTACAAGTCTTGCCGTTGTTGCATGTAATCCTTTGTACAAAGCCAGGCGCAGACCCTGAGCACAAGTAAATGAAGTGCTGGCACCCCGGGGTTATAGCATGCATGCTAGGTCGAGTCTCGTCCTTGGTTAGGGTTGATAGTGCCTAACAGCGTCTAACCCCTAGCTTCGAGGTCGAGTGTCCGTCCCTTTTCTTTTCTTTCGTTCGCAGGACTCACATATCCTGGCCAGACCGCTTGAGGACGAAAAGGAGAAGAAGGGCGCGCCGGCACCTGGGCCCCGGCAAGCCAGTGTTGCTGGGGGCTGCGAGTACCAAGATTCATCCACGGCAAGCCAGAGTTGCCGGGGGCTGCGATATCAGATAAGTCTTTCGTCCCTCATCATGCATCCTCTTATGGACTAGGGAATGCGAAACCGCGTTTCTTCCCGAAAACTGCCGTGCTCCCTCAACTCTAGGCCCTGGGGCTCGTTCCCGGGGCCAAGTTTGGTCGTAGTCGCGGCAGCAAAGGGATGAAACGAGGAGGCCACACCCACCTCGTTCCCGCCTCCGTCAAAGGCGTGAGAAAGGTCGAGCGACGTGGGAAGGCGGCAGGGCCTGTTGCCAAGAGATGAAATGTCTGTCCGAAGGATACCAAGGATTTGCTCCTTGGCGTGGGTTCAATCCACGAGACAAATAACCCGGCAAGCATCCCCTTTTCATTAAAAAACATCCCACTCAGGTACAGTCCATAGAGGATGAAAAACATGAAAGAGAGGATTACAAGTTTTAGATGCAGCTAAGGCCCGAAGGCTTACAAATTAAAAAGATAAGATGCCCGTAATCCCTTTCCTGTCCCTCTCTTCAGGAGGTAGGTCAAGGAGGCGAAAAGGGCAAAAGGGGCGCCTAGGCGAGCTACGGGTGCCAGAAGACACCAAGAGAACATCCCGGGGGCCGTCCGAAGGCTGGACGGTGATGGCGGCGCCGGAAGCGGGGCTCGAAGACGGGGCGACAGGACGTCAGCATGCTGTTGAGGGCACCACGCCCTCGTACTCCGACTTGACGGCCTTGTCGCCAGTCCTCTTCCCCTTCCGCAGCCTCCCTACGCCAGCCGCCCAAGGAGACGACCCCGGGGAGTTCAAGGAGCCGGCGACACGGATGATGGGGTCATCGGTGCCGCACGAGGCGGTGCCCGACACCTAGTCGGACCCGCCATCCCGCTACCCGCTACCCTCATCTTCGTTGTCGCTCTCCTCCTCGTCACTCTCGCTCGAGGGGGAGCCTTCACTATCGGAGGAGCTGTCCACGCAGCACTTCGCCCAAGTGCCGAAGCACCCGAAGACCTTGACGGAGAGAAGATCGCCCTCCATCAACTAAAAATGGAGGGTAAACCCCTCCATCAGGCTGTGGATACGGGCGAACGTCTTCCACCCTCAATCAAGATACATCACATTAGGGGCTGGGAATACAACGCGGACTCGCGTGCCGCTGATCCCACAGCCCCTCATGTGCAGTCTCAGTGTCTCGGGCGAGTCCAACTCCATCGTGCTCGCAAACGGAGCTGGAAGCCGGAGGCGACGACGAGGCGCCCGGCAGCCTGACGAAGAACTCGCAAGGGTCGTCCCCTATATGGACCGCCGTGGGGAGAGGAACCGCCGGCGGAGGCGAAGCTGGCGCGCCGCCCCGTCCGCCTCTTCCCCGAGCGCCTCGACCTCGTCCTCGACCTCGCCCACGACCTCGCCCCCTTCCTCTTCTCCTTATGGCTGGCTCTGCCACCACGGGCGCGGGAGAGGGAGGGGTGCGCTGTCTGGCGGCGACCCTCGCCGCCACCGATGAAGGGCCAGGGTTCCCTTTCTCCATGGCGAATGAGAGAAAGGGGAGCAGAAGCTGAAGAAAGGAGGAGATGAGAGAGTGCGGGCTTCTGTGCTCCCCTCCTGCTCTTTATAAAGGAACGAGGTGGGGGCTCGGCCGCCCCGCTCAGCGAATCAAGGCACGGGAAGAGCAGGGAGTCGGGGCCGACCCGCTGCCTCTGCTCGCGACGGCCCGGTTTCCCATTTCCACCGTCCGCGACCCCAAGCGCATGGGAGCCGCGTGGCGGGGATGCAGAACCGAGGCGACGGATGAGGCGGCCTCGCCCCATCCCGTGATCGCGGGGAGTGGACGCCTCGAAAACCGCGCACCGGCCCCGTCCAGTAAATGCACCACGCCTACCTCCGTTTAGGGAGGAGGGCGTGAACCGTCCCCTTCATCATGGCCTGACGCATGCTCGCGGGGCTTAGCCCCGCGCACGCCGCCCACGTCACCCACGACGCCGCGTTTGACGCGTGCCGTTCTGGGCGTGCGCGGTGGAAGCGGAGAGATATGCGGCGTGACCTAGGCCGCGCGTACCCGTGCCCTGTTTTGGGCCTGGACCAACAGCGCTCGGCACCGTATATGGCCCAGGCCCGGGGGCTCCTGTCGGTGTACTAGAGTAGGGGTACCCTAGTATCCCGAACTTGTGCACGGGCAGTCGCAGCATCCCGCGGCAAGGCTTGCCGAGTGACCGCCAAGACCCTCCGCGGCTACTTTGAAGACCATTCAAGAACAAAGTACTCAAACCAAGGCCCCGGCAGGAGGAGCTGGCCGGGAAGGAAACAAAACCCCGGCAAGAGGAGCTTGCCGGGAAGGCCAACCATGGCATACCAAGAAAACTTGCCGCGACGCACCGCGCGTCCCGGCAAGGCCCGGCGAGTGACAAGCTCCCGAACACGACAAGACGACGACCGCGGCAAGGAGCTTGCCGCGGGAAACCCCCACTCCGTGCCCGCGCTCCAGCACACCCGCCAACGTGTCGCTCTAGGACCCTCCCAAGCACACGTGGCAGGAGGCCGTGTAGCTAGGGGTGCGCGGTGGCAAGCAGGCGCTGACAAGATAACCATCGTGGAAAACGGTGGCGTCCCTAGCGGTCCCTTTCGGTACTGTTTAGGCAACACAGACGGGCATTTAAGACCCTTGTCCCCTGCCGTCAGGGTTAGGTATGATACACTGTAGCAGGTAGCTGTGCCTACCACCGCACCTTTCCATTTTTGCCCTTTACCTCCGTTGCCACCTGTCGGTAGCCCCTTGAGCATATAAAAGGAGGCCCGTGTGCAACGAAGAAGGGGGTGAGCCAGTTCGAACATTCATGCTCGGTCTTGCTAGCCGCTGGTGTGTACTGTAGCACTCCTCGCTCCCGAGCTAGAAATCAATACTAAACCACAAAGCAGGAGTAGGGTTTTACGCATCCGTGCGGCCCGAACTTGGGTAAATCGCTCGCGTGTATCGCCTCGATCTGCTCTTTGCACGATCTCCGCCCCCGCCGAACCGAAAGGGACCCGGCCCGCCGGTCCCATAGGTGCCCGTGGATCAGTACCCCGGCAGTAGCATAGTTTCTCTGGGCATTGTCTAGAGTTTTACTAGCATATTGAATAACATTTAATTTCTTATCAACTCTTTGCCCTAGAACATCACCTACAGCATAATCACTAGCATCACACATAATTTCAAAAGGTAAATTCCAGTCAGGTGGCTGAACAATAGGTGCAGAAATCAAAGCTTTCTTAATTATTTCAAATGCCTCTACACAATCATCATCAAAGACAAAAGGAATATCTTTTTGCAATAGATTAGTCAGAGGCCGAGAAATTTTCGAAAATTCCTTAATGAACCTCCTATAAAAACCGACATGACCCAGAAAAGTTCTTATACCTTTGATGTCCTTAGGACACGGCATCTTTTCAATAGCATCAACTTTAGCTTTATCAACTTCAATGCCTCTTTCAGAAATTTTATGCCCCAAGAAAATACCTTCATTAACCATAAAGTGGCATTTCTCCCAATTCAAGACAAGATTAGTTTCTTCACATCTCTACAAAACTCGATCAAGGTTTCTCAAGCAATCATCAAAAGAGGATCCGTAAACGGAGAAATCATCCATGAAAACCTCACAAATCTTTTCAAAAAAGTCAGAGAATATAGCCATCATGCATCTTTGAAAGGTAGCAGGTGCATTACATAAACCAAAAGGCATACTCTATTAGCAAAAGTACTGAAAGGGCAAGTAAAAGTGGTCTTTTCTTGATCCTTAGCTGACACTGGTATTTGAGAGAAACCAGAGTAACCATCTAGAAAGCAAAAATGTGTATGTTTGGATAATCTTTCTAGCATTTGATCAATAAAAGGCAAAGGGTAATGATCTTTTTTAGTAGCTTTATTTAATTTGTGGAAATCAATTACCATCCTATAACCTGTAATAATTCTTTGTGGGATCAATTCGTCTTTATCATTAGGTACGACAGTAATACCTCCCTTCTTAGGGACACAATGGACATGACTTACCCACTCACTATCAGCAACGGGATAAATTATACCTGCCTCAAGGAGCTTCAATATTTCCTTTCTTACCACTTCTTTCATCTTAGGATTTAGCCGTCGTTGGTGATCAATAACTGGTTTGGCGTCTTTCTCCAAATTTATTTTGTGTTGACACAGAGTGGGACTAATGCCCTTAAGATCATCAAGAGTATATCCAATAGAAACACGGTGCTTCTTCAGAGTTTTCAATAATTTCTCTTCCTCCTTCATTGAAAGGTTAGCACTAATAATAACAGGATATATCTTCTTTTCATCAAGATAAGCATATTTAAGAGTATCAGGTAACAGTTTAAGCTCAAACACGGGATCACCCTTAGGTGGAGGGGGGTCCCCTAGAATTTCAACAGGCAAGTTGTGTTTCAGAATAGGTCCCTGTTTAAAGAATACTTCATCTATTTCCCTTCTTTCATTCATGAACATATCATTTTCATGGTCTAGAAAATATTGTTCTAAAGGATCACTAGGAGGCACAGCAATAGAAGCAAGACCAATAATTTCATCTTTACTAGGCAATTCTTTATCACACTACTGGAATTAGCTTCTTTGCTGACGGCAAAGAAGGTCTTTGCCGTCAGCAACAGGAAAACGGACGGCAAAGATGTGGCTGATGGCAAACAAGGTCTTTGCCATCAGCCAGTTCTTTGCTGTCCGCTGGCTGACGGCAAAGAATCATTGCCGTCCGCTAGCAGACGGCAAAGAGGTGGGTGGGTCCAGTTATTGTTTAACCAACTCAAGCCCACCGGCCCCACCTCTTTGTCGTCCGCAAGCGGATGGCAAAGAATCTTTGCCGACCGTTGGCTGACGGCAAATAGGCGGGTACGTTAACGGCCGTCCCGCCCCCGTCCTCTGTCTCTTCTCTCCACTCTCTCATTCCCTCCCCACCCACATCCGCGCCGCCGTTGACCCCGTCTGCCATAGTCGGCCGCCCCGCCGCCCCGCACCCCTCCCCTACGCCCCCCGACCTCCACCGCACCCCCGCCGCCCCTTCCACGTCGCCCCCCGCCCCCTCCCCTCCATCGCCATCCCCCACCCACACCGGCACGCGCCGCCGCCGCCGACCCCGTCCCGCGTAGCCGGCCGCCTCGCACCCCTCCCCGACCTCCACTGCGGCCCTGCCGCCTCTTCCACGTCGGTCAGCCGCATTGCGACCGTCCCCGCCCTGTCCCGCCGCGGCCGTCCGGCCTCCCCCTCCACCGGGTCGCCGCCTCCTCCAGCGGCCGCCACAGGCGTCCGGCCTCCCCCTCCACCGGGTCGTGTAAGTGCATCTAGTGCCACCCCTAGTTGGTTTTGGAGTATTGACGACAAACCTAGTTGAGGTACTAATGTGTTTGTGAGAATTGCAGGATAACACAGGTAGAAGTCCCTCATTGATTCGGTTTTCCTACCAGAGATGACCCCTAAAAATGTATGAAGACATTGAAGTCAGAGGTGGTATGTGAAGACATTCACATTGAAGACTATGATAAGAGAAGACATCGCGTGAAGACTATGGAGCGCAAAGACTTAGCAGTTTCATTGTTCTATGTTTTTCTTTGTTGAGTCATAGGAACCACCGTACTGTTAAGTGGGGTCCAATAGAACCAGTCAGAATGACTGAAGTGATGCTTAACCAAAATCCTATGTCTTCGAGTGAAGACTATGAGAGCAAATCTTGTCCAGAGTTGGATAAGTCAGCTTTGCGTGTAGTCCAAGTAAAGTTGTCGTGTGTGTTTGAAACCTGACCGTTGGAACACGTGTCAGTTCCTTAGTGACTAAGGGTCATTTCGGACAAACCAGGTTGGGTTGCCCAGTGGCTATAAATAGCCCACCCCCTACAACCATAAATGGTTGGCTGCTCAGAGTTAGAGTACGGCTTTTGTCGTTTGAGAGCAACCCACCTCGAAGCCTTTGAGAGAGAATTCCTTGCGAGGATAAAGCCCTAAACACCCAGAGCCAAAGAGTGTTAGGCATCACTTAAGTCTTCCTGTATGTGTGATCTGAAGACTTATTACACTTGAGGACTGTGAATCCTCCAGTCGGTTAGGCGTCGCGTTCTGAGCATCCAAGAGTCATTGTGGATCGCCGGTGAACGAAGTCTGTGAAGGTTTGAAAGTCTACCTTGAAGACTTACCAGAGTGATTGGGCGAGGTCTGTGTGACCTTAGCTCAAGGGGAATACGGTGAGGACTGAGTGTCCTGAGCTGCGTGTTCAGGACTGGGTGTTCGGGACTGTGTGTCCTCAGGTTTAAATACCTAGCCGCCCTAACCAGACATACAACTGTCACAGCAGTTGGAACTGGTCTACAAAATCTTTGTCTTCAACGAGTCACTGGTTTCATCCTTCCCTTCCCTTTACTTACTGTTGGTCCTTGTGAAGTCATTGTATGATTGCATTATCTTTTGTCTTCACTGAGTGACTGCTTGTTCTGATTGGCTTCACAATATCTTCCTACCTGATCTTTACTGCCTAGCTGCTATTAGTCATTGTGCTTTCACTTCATTGAATACTTGACTATGGTTTGCCTAGTGTAGTCTACCTTCCGTTGCATGGTAATAGGTTTATTTCTATCGTTTGTCTTCGAAACTTCCATGTTTTGAAGACTTTCATAAAAATCGCCTATTCACCCCCCCCCCCCTCTAGTCGATCACTAGCACTTTCAATTGGTATCAGAGCAAGGTACTCCCTTGTTCTGTGTGATTCGGTTTAACCACCTGGAGTTTTAGCTATGTCGACTGCAGGGATAATTAAAGTCTCCACTACATGCCCCGTCTTCGATGGAACTGAATATCCCTACTTGAAGAATAAGATGCGCATGCATCTTGAAGCCATTGATGTCGACCTATGGTATGTCGGCAAGAATGGCATTCCCAAGGCTGGTGAAGGTGTCACCGCTGCTGATGTCAAGAAGTTCGTTCAACTGGACTCCACTGCCAAGAACATCATCTGTGGTCATCTGACCAAAGGACAGTATGGCCGCGTGAGTGCTTTGGAAACATCTAAGCTAGTCTGGACTGGCTCTCCAAGGTCAATGAAGGCGTCTCAACCCAGAGAGATTAGAGAATCAGTGTCCATCGCAACCTCTTCAACCGCTTCAAGAGAAATGACAATGAGAATGTCCAGCTCACGTTTGATCGACTCACTGACATCACAAATGAGCTTCAAGCTCTCGGCGCCACTGAGATCACCAAGCATGAAGTCGTCAAGACACTCCTGAGATCACTTGACAGCTCATTTGACACCCTAGCCCTGATGATTCAAGAACGTCCTGACTTCAAGACACTCGATCCGTCTGACATACTTGAGAGGCTCAACACACACAAGTTTCAGCTTTCTGAGAAAAGAGACATCTACGGTCCCAACTATGGGCGAACTCGTGCCTTGAAGGCAAAAGTTGTCTCCTCATCTGAAGAAGAATCTGACAGCAGTTCTGATGATCCTGAAGACATTGGAAAGGAGCTTGCTATGCTTGTGAAGAAGTTCCAAAAATTCACCAAGAAGAAAGGCTTCATAAAGTCTTCACGATCAAGCTCAAGGAATGATGAAGCTTCTGCTCATGACTACAAGAAGAGAACATGCCACAAGTGCAAGAAACCTGGCCACTACATCTCTGAGTGTCCGCAGTGGGACAATGAGAACAAGAAGAAGAAGAAGAAGAAGAAGTGCAAGGAGTATGACTCTGACGACAAGAAGAAGAAGAAATACTCAAAGTCTTCTTCCAAGTCTTCCTCAAAGTCTTCATCACACAAGAAGAGCTCATCTGGCAAGGAACGTGCGTTTGTTGGCAAGGAAATGGATTCAGAGGAGGATTCCGCTTCTGAGGAGGCGGAGGTGGAGTCTGAGGAGGAGTCCGATTCTGGCGTTGCGAGTCTGGCTACAGCATACGTTGCCAGGTCCATCTTCAACACTGAAGACAATGACTTCATCACCGACACCGATGCAAATGACAAGGACTACTCCGCTCCTACCTACTGCTTCATGGCACGCGGTGCCAAGGTAAACACACGCACTACTCACTATCAAACTTCCAGTGAAGATGACTCTGATTGTGGTTCCAAACCCAGCTACAAAACACTTGCTAAAATTGCAACTGAACAACAGAAAGCTATGGAACATATTCAAAAACTGTTAGACAAAAGCGATGACCTGTTAGACGCTGAAATGACTCGATCTCAGTCCTTAATTGAAGACATAAAAAATCTTCACGTTAAGTATGAGGAACTTGAAAGTCGTCATGAAATGCTCTCAACAACTCATGAAAAGCTTTCCTATGATTATCTTCAAAGGAAGCAAGATCTTGAGAAATTGAGAGCGGCTCATGAAGATCTTCAAAAGGAAAACGAGTCACTTCGCGCCAAACAGATCAGTTCAGCTCAGGAAGGATTTGAACCACCATGTATTAAATGTATTGAGCATGACAACGCTACTTCTGTTGCTGGTTGTTCTACTGCTGCTACTATTGCAATATCTTCAACTGCTGATGTGCCAACTAACCCCTCTACTGAGGATGCCACTGCTATTGCTGATGAGAATCTAGGTTGAAGACATTGCTTGAAACAGGGATGTACAAAAGTCTCAAAGGGCATCAGACACTATGTGATGTCCTCAAAAGGCAGATCCTGAACCGAAACCCTAGGAAAGAGGGTGTTGAGTTCGAAAGGAAAATGAATGCTGATGGCTCTTACTGGAAACCTGAGCAGTACCCCAAAACCACATGGGTTGCTGCAAAGGAACCTTCAGCGGATCCATCCACCCTATCTGGCTTCACTTGTGCTAATCCCATTGTTATTGATGAATCCTTTGATGCAAACAATAAACTATTTAAGAATCAGAATGGTGAAGTGTTTGCCAGGTATATTGGTAGTAACTGCAGGAATGGGCCGCCTATGAAGAAAGTCTGGGTGCCGAAAAGGTGTTTGGAGAATCTTCCTGTGAATGTCGTCATGACACCACAAGTGAAGAAGACAAACCCCAGACCACAGGCTTCATATGGTCCAAAGGCTTCATACAGATAGAGGACTCACCTGAGTCGCACTAACGCAAATGTTTTGCAGGGAAACCTTACTCAGGCCTATGAATATGAGCGCGTTTCATCAAACCGCCATGTTCATAAGACCAAAAACTATTCTGCTTATCCTTATGAGTACTATTGTCCACCCGCAAGACTTTTTGCTAGGGCTCCAAAGCCAAAGTTCTCAGATGTTGCACTTAGACTCATTGCTTCGAATCCACCCTTGAAGATGTGGGTGGCTAAGAAAGCCTAACTCTCTTTTGCAGAGAAAGGTCTCCAGCTGAAAACCAAAATCGTCTGAAGCCATTGCTGGGGACCTTAAACATCTTGTAGGGCGCAAGATCAAATGCCCAAATGGTCTTATTATGTATTTTGTTCCTGAGTCGCTTGCCACTTGCCCTATCAGTCCTAACCTCGATCTAAGCTTTCATAATCCACTTGCTCGTCAAATGTTTATGCTTCACAATTCTCTTCGTGAAGCCTATCCCCCTAACTGCACTGTAGGGTACGACACCAGCTGCTTCAGAATGGATTATTGATAGTGGGTGTACTAATCACATGACTGGCAAGCGAAGCCTTCTCATGGACTCAACCTTACGTCCATCTGACAAAAGTCACATCACATTTGCTGACACTGGTAAAAGCAAGGTATTGGGTCTAGGTAGAGTTGCAATCTCAAAGGATCAACACATGGATAAAGTCATGCTTGTTGAATCCCTTGGTTTCAACTTAATGTCTGTCTCAATGCTTTGCGATTTAAACATGATTGTGATGTTTGGAAAATATCGTTGCCTTGTTCTAATGGAATCTGACAAGTCTCTAGTGTTTGAAGGGTATCGGAAAGATGATTTGTACGTGGTAGATTTCTCAGCAGGACCACAACTTGCCGTATGTCTTCTAGCAAAAGCTTCTGAATGTTGGCTCTGGCATCAGAGGCTAGGGCATGCTGGCATGAGGAACCTCCACACCCTTGCAAGGAAGAAGCATGTCATAGGCATCGAGGGCGTCAAGTTCAAGAAGGATCACTTATGCGGTGCCTGTGAAGCAGGAAAGATGACGAGGGCCAAGCATCCCTCGAAGACAATCATGACAACGACTCAACCCTTCGAACTGCTCCACATGGACCTTTTTGGTCCCACTCATTACTCAACTCTTACTACTACTGCTTGTCTCTATGGCTTTGTCATTGTTGATGATTATTCAAGATATACTTGGGTGCATATAATCCTCTACAAGACTGAAGTGCAAGATGTCTTCAAACGCTTCGCCAATCGAGCCATAAACAACTATGGCATCAAGATCAAGCACATCAGAAGTGACAATGGCACTGAATTCAAGAACACTGGTCTAGACACTTATCTTGATACTTTGGGCATTACACATGAATTCTCAGCTCCGTACACACCGCAACAGAATGGCGTCGTGGAACGCAAGAACAGAACACTTATTGAGATGGCCCGGACGATGCTTGATGAATACAAGACTCTAAGAAAGTTCTGGCCTGAAGCCATTGATACTACATGCCATATCATCAACCGTGTTTATCTTCACAAGATTCTCAACAAGACATCCTATGAGCTCCTTACTGGCAAGAAGCCAAATGTCAGTTACTTCAGAGTATTTGGTGCCAGATGCTGGATCAAGGATCCACATCACACTTCAAAATTTGCACCAAAAGCACATGAAGGTTTTATGCTTGGATATGGAAAGGATTCGCACTCCTACAGAGTCTTCAACCTTTTTCACTATAAAGTGGTTGAAACAGTGGATGTGCGGTTCGATGAGACTAACGGCTCACAAAGAGAGCACCTGCCAAACGTGCTAGATGAAGTTCCATCCAGTGAATCAATCAAACTTATGGGAACTGGAGAAATCATACCATCTGAATCTCAGCCTGAAGAGGAACTTATCATCTCCGCACTTGATCAAACTAAAGACAATGCTCAGCCTGAAGACAATCCTTCTAATGATGACAATGATCAGTAAGAGCAAAATCTTCGTCCTGTACATCCTCGTGTTGCAAATGAAGTACAGATTGAGAGAATAATTGATAGCATCAATGCACCAGGTCCACTCACTCGTTCGAGGGCAACACAGCTAGCAAATTTCTGTGGGCACTTCGCATTCGTCCCAATATCTGAACCCAAGAAAGTTGAAGAAGCCTTCATGGAACCTGAATGGATTCAAGCTATGCAAGAAGAGCTTCAACAGTTTGAGCTGAATAATGTATGGGAACTGGTTAAGCGTCCTGATCCTCGCAAGCACAATATAATAGGCACCAAATGGATATATCGCAACAAGCAATATGAGCATGGTCATGTTGTTAGAAACAAAGCTTGTCTCGTTGCTCAAGGGTACACTCAAGTTGAAGGGATTGACTTCGATGAAACATTTGCTCCTGTGGCTAGACTTGAAGCCATACGCATACTGCTGGCCTATGCAAATCATCATAACATTCTTCTGTATCAAATGGATGTGAAGAGCGCTTTTCTCAATGGCAAGATTGAAGAAGAAGTGTATGTTGCACAACCGCCTGGCTTCGAAGATCCAAAACATCCTGATATGGTGTACAAGCTCAGCAAGGCACTGTATGGCCTCAAACAAGCCCCTCGGGCTTGGTATGACACACTCAAAGACTTCCTAAAGAGCAAAGGCTTCAAACCTGGTTCCCTCGACCCCACTCTCTTCGCGAAGACATATGATGGTGAACTGTTTGTGTGCCAAATATATGTGGATGACATTATCTTCGGCTGCACCAATCAGAAATACAGTGAAGAGTTTGGATATATGATGCAAGAGCAATATCAGATGTCCATGATGGGTGAGCTGAAGTTCTTCCTTGGTCTTCAAATACGTCAGCAACACAATGGCATCTTCATATCTCAAGACAAGTACCTCAAATATTGCCTGAAGAAATTTGGGATGCAAGACTGCAAAGGCTTCACGACGCCAATGCCAGCCAAACATCATCTGGGTCCCGAGGACAATGGTAAAGAGTTCGATCAAAAGGTATACCGCTCCATGATTGGTTCTTTACTTTATCTATGTGCATCTAGGCCAGATATTATGCTTAGTGTTTGCATGTGTGCTCGATTCCAAGCGGCACCAAAGGAATCACATCACTTAGCTGTGAAGCGAATTCTTCGATATTTGGCTTACACCCCAACATTAGGATTATGGTATCCAAAGGGCTCAAAGTTTGATCTAGTTGGATTCTCGGATGCTGATTATGCTAGTGACAAGGTGGATCGCAAGTCTACATCAGGCACATGTCATTTTCTGGGACGATCACTTGTATGTTGGTCTTCAAAGAAGCAGAACTGTGTATCTCTCTCCACTGCTGAATCTGAATACATTGTTGCTGGATCTTGCTGCGCTCAGCTTCTATGGATGAAGCAGACACTCAAAGACTGGCATTCATCTGAAGCAAGTGCCACCCTACTACGACAACGAAAGCGCCATCAAGATTGCCAACAACCCAGTTCAGCACTCGAAGACAAAGCACATTGAAATTCGTCATCACTTTCTCAAAGATCATGTTGTGAAGAAAAATATTGATATCATACACGTCAACACTGAAGAGCAATTGGCAGATATCTTCACCAAGCCCTTGGATGAGAAGAGGTTTTGCAAGTTACGGTGTGAGCTAAATATCTTGGAATCCTCAAATGTCCTGTGATCAGGCACACATCCTAACACTTATGCATATTGATGACTTAGATGTGCAACACACGAAGTAAAGTATATCTTCAATCAATGAAGACTTACATTCTAAGTGTGAATACATTAATGTGGAATTTGACTTCGGAGTGCCACGATAATTGTGCGCCATGTCTAGGTCTAATACTTCCTATACGGTGGGTAACGCCACCACCAAATTTTTCTGTTTGAAGTGTTTCACTCATGGCGTTACGTTTGGTATGTCTTCACATTTGGTTTGGCTTCAATCTCAACTTGTCTTCATGATTATCTTCACTATGTTGATTTGATTGTCTTTCTCATATATATATACTAGTGTTCTGTCCTCTACAGCATTCACTTATAGCTATGTCTTCTTGTTGAATCTTTTGAACTAAGTGAATGTGATCGGACCCTAACCTCTCTATGCTTTCTATCTCAAACTCTATCTCTCCAAATCATATGCATTCTATTGCAACTGTCGAATATCTTCTCTGCGTCCTTGTCAGCAGAAGATACAGAGACAAACCTTAAGTCTGTTTTCAATGCTAAATCCTTTCACCTGAAACCCGGAGAAGTGGGAACGACCACCCGACAATCCAGGCGTGCGTGGGAACGTGGAACAACCTACGATATGTTGCATGATAGCCACATGCCCTTTAGATGTGAATAACCAGGGGGCACATGTGTAATAACATTGTGCCATCCCTGTCCCTATAAATACACGCCTCACCATAGTCATTATCCTTTCTTCCACTCTCGCACAAACCCTAGCGCCACCGCTAGCCCTCGATGACACCAGCGATGAAGCGCTTAGCTGCCGCGACCTCACCGACGCCGTCTTCACGCCGGCCGCGAACATCGTCTTCTCCGCCGTCGCCGTAGGTGTCCTCCGTTGCCAAGTTAGGGCACGGATGATCGAACTGCTCGGCCTCCTCTCCCACTCCTTCTAGCAGTTCTTCGTGTGGTAAATAAAACTTCCTTTTTACGGCCCCTTGGATCCTATAGATTCATCACTTTCTACCACAAGCAGTTTCTGTTCACACAAGTTGGATCTATTTCATACTGCATCTCATAATATGCCTAGTATGTTCACTTATGCTTCACAAAGTAGTTAGATTCCTCACTTGTACTTATTCGTGGATTCGTACAAATCTGGAACCAACTCTCTATCTATGAGTGAATGTCTTCGCACTATGAGGTCAATGTCTTCTAAACTGATTTATCTTAAAAATCTTCTGAGAATGCATATGACCTCTTCGCCTTCCCTCGCACCTTAATGCTGTCACAAGTACATGTCCGTGGGAGAATACCTTGGTTCTCATAGTCTGCATTCATTTGCAGAATTCTTACAGCATCATATAAATTCTCCCGAAGTCAGTTCCTGTTTGACCCGCAGGCGGAAGCCTTTGAAACCATTAAACGTGTTGAAGCCATTCAGTTTGAAGTTCATGGCTACAGAGAAATCTACAAGGAAGGGAGGCAGACAGCACCGTGGAAACACTACCAAGGACCTGCCACCAGATCTCTATGAGCTATACAAGTCAGATCCAGAAGAAACCTATGGAGAACGCAAGAACCGAATCCAATGGATTCGAAGACATTGGGCAGAGGAATGGTTCAAGTACAGATTCGTCACCGACGAATATGCTGAGAAGAGTGCTATCAAGGGCCCATGGGGAGATATCATATACAAAGGTCTTCAGCCCAAATCACAGTCCGAAGCTATTGCTCAAGGCTTTTACCCCTGCATGCTTCGTGGACCTCAGCCTGCTAATGCCGACCCATCCTCTCTGTTATGGTGTCGTGAAGACAATCTTTTCAAGCGCAACTATCAGTTTGCACAGAACTCTGCCAAGGAAAATAAGAAGTCATTGGGATTAGACTTCAACCCAGGCCCCTCTGCGCCACGTGCTGATGGCACACGAGAAGCTGAACCCAATCTGGTTGGGCCCTTCTACAACCTAGAAGGACTCATCACTCATATTATGGTTCAAGGGGCAGTCGTGGATCAACCTCCAGATGATGCTGAATCTGACGAAGCACCTGCACCACCGAAGCCAACGAAGCTGAAGAAGCCTAAAGCTTCAAAGTCTGCCTCAGCACCAAAAATCTTACGGGCGAAGCCACTGGCTACTGCACCTCCTGAAGACAGTGTGCAGTCTAAAGATCTATCACATATCTCCAAGAAGACTGAGATGAGAAAGAATACTGAGCAGGCACTGACTGCTGCTGCTATTCTATGCAATGATGCCATTGATCTGTCCAGCGATCAAGATCTTGCAGATGACGCTCTTGAGCAACTGATCAAGAGCAAGGAAGAAGCAGAGATCTTCAATGATTTGCCTCTCTTTGATGTGGCAATCATCCATAACTTCATTGATGAGTGGTTTGACATGCCCAACCTCAGCTTTGAAGATCTGCAACTTCCAATTGGCCTCAGTGTCGCCTTCACTGGCGCCATTGCTTCTGAGCTAGCTCTAGCTCAGCGCATCGTTGAACTGAAGCAAAAGATTGACTATGAGAAAGCTCAGTTCAAGAAGCACATGGCCAAGCTCAGCATGCAAGATGTGAAAAACTTCAAGATTATGCTGCACGAGCTCAAGGAAGCCTTTCTCAAGAAGCGTGAAGAAGCTAAAGGTTCTCGTGAGCGCATGAAGAGCCTGGCTGACAAGTGTGTGCAAGCCTACAATGAGGCTGAGAAGCGCAAGGCTCTTGGTCGTCCTGGCATCGACCCAAGAATGGCTGCAAAGAAGAAGAAGCCATCAACAGACCAATCTGCACCTTCAAGGCGGGAAGAGCCACGCATAGTCTTTCCAAGCAGCATGACTAGCTCGAAGCCAAAGGTCCGGTCAACCGCTTCAGAACTGAAGAAGACGAGGACTGCCGAGGCTGAAGCCAGAAAGAGGAAAAATCTTGATGCTTCTGATGTCGCTCCCTCCAAGAAGAAGCGCAGAACCAAGAAAGATCGGGCTGCTCCCACAAAGCCCCTTGTTGTAGAACCCATCTTTGTTGCTCGCCCTGATTCCTCGCATCAAGAACGACGGATAGTAGTTCATGAGCCTGCTTCCACAGAGGCTCCTGAAGCTGAAGACATTCCAGCAGTTGACCCCACCGCTGCTGAAGACATTGGTCACCATGACAATGTTGAAGATGATGAAGTCCTTCCTCAGATCGAGCACCAACTGGTATCATCGCCTGTGCTCATGCACAGCGAACTCATCAGCATTGGTCGTCCTCTGACGCCAACTGCTCAGGATGCATCGTGGGCTGATCACCCACAACAACAAGACACTCCAAGCTCTCCCCAACCGCAAGCAACCCCATCAGTGCAAGAAGAGGATGACTCTGAGGCCCAGCTAACTCCATATTCACAGGTGTCGCCCGCGTTACGCAGGCTTCGCAAAGGACCAAGGCCCCAAGTCCCTCTTTCGAGCGTTTCAGGAGGAGAAGTGCACCACCAATCTGTTGCACGTCAGGTGTTTCCAGATGCCACTCCTACTGTGACTGTCTCTGAATCCGAAGCCAAAATGGCTGAAGATGTTCCGGCTGCATCAGCCGATGAAGAAGAAGCCCCAAGAGTTGCTACACCCCCGTCTCACCAAGATGTTGTTCTTGAGGAGAACGTGACCGACCCTCCAGCTTTTGAAGTGGAGGTTGAGAATCCTAAGGCTGCCACCACTAACACCACTGAAGCCAATGACGTGGTCATGGATGAAGACACTGTGGAGCCTGCACCTAACACTGTGCCAGAGGCCAATGATGCACCTGCAACAGATGTGCAGCCTGACGCCTCTGTTGATGCCACTGCTCCTGTTCTGCCACCAAGGCCACACACTATCGAGCAAGCATTCAACTATGGCCAACTTATCACTGTCAAATGGCCTTTTCTGACTCCTCCGCCTGCTGCTGGTCCTCAGTTTGACTATCACGTTGAGCACAGGCCTCAAATTCAGAAGCCAATGCCAAGGTTGCCCAGGTTTCCAGGTACTGCATCTGCACCCGGATCTTTTAATATCAATGGCTTCAAGGCACACAAAACCTTCTTTGATAGCGCCAAGAACCCCTACACCAAGGCAAGAATATCTTCTGATCGGTTCTGGAGCTATCAGCAGCGCAGTTATTACTCATGCATTCTGTACAATCAAGGTCGCATTTTCCCACATATGCGTCTTGACACTGAAGCCATAACTGGTCTGCCTTGTTTGGAAGAAGCTCTGGATTGCTTTAGAGAGTCTGGATTGTTACCGTTCGTCACTGACAAGGAGCACTGGAACGAAGAATTGCTACTCCAATTCTATGCCACTCTTCATATTTGTGGCTACAACAGAGATCCGAAGACTTGGGTCCTTGAGTGGATGACAGGCAATGTTCATCACGAAGCCAAAGCCTTTGATATCATTGAGCTCACTGGTCTGCCCACTCCAAGAGATCTTTATGAACCTGGTTGTCAGCTTCACAGTGCAGCTATGGAGAGCATTTTTCACAAGCCTGAACCAAACATGAGTCAGATGCTTAGCATGATGAAGCCTTTGCCTCCAGATGTTGCATATCCTAAGGAGTTCTTTGTTGAAGACCTTGAGTATCTGCCACGCACTATCTATCACATTATAAGGCGAACTCTCTGGACCATCAAAGGACATTCTCCACATGCAAAGCTGGAAGGTGCAATGAAGACTTTGGTCTTCCATATTCTTCACGGCAAATGCTTCAATGCACAAGACTTCTTCATCCGCCAACTTGCTGCATCAGGATCTGATCTCTTTGGCTTGAAGTTTTACGCTCCATGGATTATGCGGCTGATCAAACTACACTCAGCTGTCACCTATCATCCCTCTGCTCGCAATCATCGGATCTTTATGCCTGACGTCGATATGTCAGTTGAAGCCATCTATCCAGAGCCTGCCAAGGAGCCCCTTAGTCTTCAAAATGCTAATAAGCAAAGTTTCTCACAACACATTGATGGAGATCCAGCAGCCTCTGGCTGGTACTACCCATGCACCTCATCGTGCCCTCACTGAAGCAACTGAAAGCACCATTGCCCAACGGCCCAAGAAGCGATCTCGTGTTCTCAACGACCGAGAACTTCTGGTTGCCCTTCATTAGAAACAGGATAAGCATCATGACTGACTAAAGCGCCAAATGCAAAGCCTCTTGGTGGACGTAAACAGGATTCGCAACCTTGCCACCAAGAATGCCTTTGTTGCCCATGAAACCTGTCGGCGTACATGGAAAGGGCTGACGCTTATGTGTTCTGAAGATGATCTTCAAGAGGATGGCTTCTCTGAACGCTTCAAGTTTGACTCAACACCTCCAAGAAGGACTGTGCTGCGACGAACTCCGTCTCTTGAAGACTCTGAGTTCTCCTCCTCTGCTGCAACAGTGAATGCACGTGTCATCAATGATGAAGACGATGCTACTTCACCACCTTCAGCGCGAATCAACACTGCACCGAGTTCGTCTGCACCGCCAACCAACACCGAAGACCCTGCTGCTTCACCAACTCCTCACGGGGACGAGTAGGTGCTCTATGTCTTCAAACCTTTTTGGTCCTTACTGACAAAAGGGGGAGAAGCATATGAGTTTGATAGTATTCAAGCGGGTTCATATGGGCGGTAGTTTTATATTTTGCCTAGTGTTTACAACTCTCGCGTCTTGATACATTTGGTTCTTTGAGTTGTAACACTCAAACTCGATGGTCGTCTGCTACTTATTTGCTATTATGTGATGCGATGATGAATTCCGCATGTGCGACGATAAATTCTTCACTTAGATCATTTTGCAGACGTCCATTTTTCATTATGCATGTCATTATCTTCACATACTTTTCATGCATGATAAATTGTCATCATAAGTTGAAGAGGATCTCCACAAGTACAACCTGCCATGTGCATTTGCATACAAAAAGCAAATTACTTATATGCACATCTTCAGGGGGAGCCTTTGCCACTTATGAAGACAATAACCTATCCTTTTACAATTTCACATATTTTATTCCCCGTTGAAAACTTCAACTAGTTTGTCATCAATCACCAAAAAGGGGGAGATTGTAAGTGCATCTAGTGCCACCCCTAGTTGGTTTTGGAGTATTGACGACAAACCTAGTTGAGGGACTAATGTGTTTGTGAGAATTGCAGGATAACACAGGTAGAAGTCCCTCATTGATTCGGTTTTCGTACCAGAGATGACCCCTAAAAATGTATGAAGACATTGAAGTCAGAGGTGGTATGTGAATACATTCACATTGAAGACTATGATAAGAGAAGACATCGCGTGAAGACTATGGAGTGTGAAGACTTAGCAGTTTCATCATTCTGTGTTTTTCTTTGTTGAGTCATAGGAACCACAGTACTGTTAAGTGGGGTCCAAGAGAACCAGTCAGAATGACTGAAGTGATGCTTAACCAAAATCCTATGTCTTCGAGTGAAGACTATGAGAGCAAATCTTGTCCAGAGTTGGATAAGTCAGCTTTGCTTGTAGTCCAAGTAAAGTTGCCATGTGTGTTTGAAATCTGACCATTGGAACTCGTGTCAGTTCCTTAGTGACCAAGGGTCATTTCGGACAAACCAGGTCGGTTTGCCCAGTGGCTATAAATAGCCCACCCCCTACAACCATAAATGGTTGGCTGCTCAGAGTTAGAGTACGGCTTTTGTTGTTTGAGAGCAACCCACCTCGAAGCCTTTGAGAGAGAATTCCTTGCAAGGATAAAGCCCCTAAACACCCAGAGCCAAAGAGTGTTAGGCATCACTTAAGTCTTCCTGTCTGTGTGATCTGAAGACTTATTACACTTGAGGACTGTGAATCCTCCAGCCGGTTAGGCGTCGCGTTCTGAGAATCCAAGAGTCATTGTGGATCGCCGGTGAACGAAGTCTGTGAAGGTTTGAAAGTCTACCTTGAAGACTTACCAGAGTGATTGGGCGAGGTCTGTGTGACCTTAGCTCAAGGGGAATACAGTGAGGACTGAGTGTCCTGAGCTGCGTGTTCAGGACTGGGTGTTCGGGACTGTGTGTCCTCAGGTTTAAATACCTAGCCGCCCTAACCAGACGTACAACTGTCACAGCAGTTGGAACTGGTCTACCAAATCTTTGTCTTCAACGAGTCACTGGTTTCATCCTTCCCTTCCCTTTACTTACTGTTGGTCCTTGTGAAGTCATTGTATGATTGCATTATCTTTTGTCTTCACTGAGTGACTGCTTGTTCTGATTGGCTTCACAATATCTTCCTACCTGATCTTTACTGCCTAGCTGCTATTAGTCATTGTGCTTTCACTTCATTGAATACTTGACTATGGTTTGCCTAGTGTAGTCTACCTTCCGTTGGATGGTAATAGGTTTATTTCTATCGTTTGTCTTCGAAACTTCCATGTTTTGAAGACTTTCATAAAAATCGCCTATTCACCCCCCCTCTAGTCGATCACTAGCACTTTCAGGTCGCCGCCTCCTCCAGCGGCCGCCACAGCCGTCCGGCCTCCCCCTCCACCAGGTGAGCTCCTCCTTATTTTTTGTTTAATTATTTTATTTTTGTTTCTTTTAGTTTAGTTTAGTTTCTGTTTTAGTTATAGTTTTAGTTTATTTTATTTTAGATTAGTTTTAGTTTTAGTTTATTTTAGTTTAGTTTATTTTATATTAGTTTTAGTTTATTTTAGTTTAGTTTATTTTAGATTAGTTTTAGTTTTAGTTTAGAAGAATAAGTAGAAGGAGGAGGGAGAAGAAGAAAGAAGAAAAGAAGAAGAAGAGGAAAAAGGAGAAGAAGAAGAAGAAGAAGAAGAAGAAGAAGAAAGAGGAGAGGAGAAGAAGAAGAAGAAGAAGAAGAAGAAGAAGAAGAAGAAGAAAGAGGAGAGGAGGAGGAGAAGAAGAAGAGAAGAAGAAAAGAAAAAAAGAGACCCCGACCCGACCCTCGACACCCCGACACCCCGGCACGACACCCCGACCCCGACCCCCGACACCCCAACACCCCGGCACGACACCCCGACCCCTGACATCCTGACACCACACCCTGACCCCGACCCCCGACCAACCGGCACCCTGACACCACACCCCGACCCACACCCCGACCCTGACCCCGACCCCGACACCCTGACACCCCGACCCCGACCCCTGACACCCTGACACCCCGACCCCGACACCCTGACACCCCGGCATGACACCCTGACCCTGACACCACACCCCGACCCCATATATATTTGTGTTGATCGGGTGTATTTTTATTATGTTCATGATTATGATACACTTAAATTATATACATATTACTATGTTCATGTCAGGTATCCAATTTTTTTATGTTGTACTAATTTCATTTACTTTTTGTCATTGCAGGTGTTGACAGGATGGTGGGCAAGGGTCTAGAGCGCCCCGATCCTCCTGCGAGCGCTACTGGGAGGGGTGGTTCCATTATTCTAGCCCAGCCCCTCCGGAGAGCGTTGCTAGACAGTATGCAGACAACTGCAGCGGGCACTTCTTCTTCGGTTGGGAGAGGTTGGGGGAGGACGAAAAAGGCTGGTAGAGGTGGACGTGACAGCGGGAGAGGTAGGAAGGCTGCTACGCCTTCCTCGCCGTCACCCTCAGTTGATTTACCCGACCACGGGACTGCTCCGTCTGACGTGGACCCGTCTCAGACTCCGGTCCATGAGCCTCCAGTCGCCAATCCTTCGCCCCGGCAGATTCGGGTCGCTGATCCTTCGCCCCACCTGACACGGGTCGCCGGTCCTTCGCCCCACATGAGTCTGGTCCCAGAGTCTTCATTCCAGAAGACTCCGGTCATGGGGTCTTCGTCCTAGAAGACTCCAGTCACAGGGTCTTCGTCCCAGAAGACTCCGATCCCGGAGGCTTCTTCCGACGAGACTCCGGAGGCTAGTGGCCATAGTGATGGTAGCGAGGACACCTTTTCTGATGATAGCTATAGCGACAACGAGCTGGTTGAGAAGGGCAAGAAGGTCTACAAGTGTGGCTGTACAAAGCTCCCGCCCATGCCGGCGACCCCCGACCAGAGGTGGTTAATTGCGTCTAAAGGGTTGAAGTAAGTGCATTTAATATTTTTTAACCTTTTGCCTTCATGCTCCTTCAAATTAATATCTAATGCGTTGGCCTTGTCATGCTGCAGGGGCTGGGTACACCCTCGTGGTGTCCGCAGGCCCAACCAGGTCCTTGGTGTGATTTGCCGGCAGCACTTCCCTGGGTGGGTCACGTTCCCCGGTGAGGGTCAGGTTCCACAGCTAGCACTGAGCTGGGAGCTGTACTCGGTTGCCCTGGCCCCGCCCGGGGAGATGGTCGGCGGTGTCTTGTGCGAGACGGTGGCCGGCATGGTGTTCCGTCGGTTTTGGGTAATTTCTCCTTTACAGAATTAAAAGTCAACACTACCTAGTGATTACCTAGTGATTGTACTAATCAGTGTTATCTTGTTTGATTGCAGACCTTCTACAGGGTTTCAGAGGGAGAGCAGGAGGCCACGTCTATGGTTGTCGAAACCGAGTGCAAGCGCCTACTTCAGAACTTACGGCACGAGGCTCGGGTGTAGGCCGTTCGAGACTACTACGCCTAGAAGGGTATTAGGAGGGCCAAGACGAAGTGTCGCGACAAGTTTCTTAGTAAGGAGAAGTACATGAAGGTAATTACCTATTCTTAAGGCCTTGAACTAAGTTTTCTTGATTTGATTCGTAGGCTTAGCGCTGAAATTTCTCTTGACTAACTTAGGTGCCCCTGAGATGGTGTGTGGATAAGATGGACTGTTGGGAGGCGTTGGTGGATGCGTGGTGCTCTCTCGAATGGCTAGTCGAACACCAGAGGGCCAAGGATAAGCGCAACCAAATGGAAGGTGTGCCACACCATCAAGGGAGCTCCAACCTGTTTGAGTACGGGGATAACTGGGCATGTGGTTTGCTACATGATTCATGCAATTTCATTCTTCATGCTAGCTAGCATTTATCCCTTCCAAAATGACTTAATATGCTTAGTTAGTTAAATATGGCATAACTACCTTAGATAGTTCATTTATTACATATTTAGCTCCAAAATGACATAATAACCTTAGATAGTTCTATAAAATGACTTTATATGCTTTAGTTAGTTAAAAAATGGCATAACTACCTTCGATAGCTCAATAACGACCTAAAGTAATCTTAGCTAGTTCATTCATGACATAATTAGCTCTAAAATGACATAATAACCTTGGATAGCTCTATAATGACATAATTAGCATACTTTGGTCAAAATGGCATAATAATCTTGGTTAGCTCGAAAATGACCTAAACTTAGCTTATTTTCCTCAAAAATGACATAATAACCTTTCTTAGCTCCAGAATGACCTATTTACATAGCAATATCATTCTTCATGCTAGCTTGAGCCCTTAACTAATATTTTGTTCCTCTCTCTCAGGCGCTCCACCACAAGAAGCCTGTGCCAAGTCTGTTCGACCTCTATGGCATGGCCCATATGGCCCCGTACAAGAAGGCCAAGCCATTCACAGAGTCTGACCTAGATGATCCAGAGAGCTTCACCAACAAGTCCTCCCACCACAAGCTTGTGAAGTACAGAGATGAGGGGAAGGCGAGGAAAGGGGAGGACTTTAACCCGAGCCAGGATCCTTTTGATACAGAGCTGGTGATGATATTTGGTGGCGGGAGGTCCCATGGCTCTCAAGCCATTGGTGATGGACTGATACGTTGTCCTAAGACTCTCTCGTGGATCAAGAAGCGCCTGAGTCGCTCTGATCCTGAGATAACACCTCGTGCACGGCCCACGGAGCTCGCCATGGCGGTTAGTTATATGGACTCTCTCACCTTTCCTCCGTTACATTGTGTGTGCATCCGTCGATGATTACAATGCTAACGAGGAGTGGTGTGTTGCAGGCTATTGTTGAGAAAGAGGGATTGAAGACGCAGGCGCTTGTGGAGGCAAAAAGGGAGGCACAAAGGGAGGCGGCGGAGAGGGAGAGGGAGATGGAGGAGAGGACGGCTAAGCTGATGGAGGAGGAGAGGAACCGGAACGACAGCGCTAACCGGGCCCTATACGAGCTCATCGTGGTACGTTTCTCGTGCATATTAGCCCAATCATGCACGTAATGTTCGCATTACTATCTAATATGACTGACTCGTGAGAACTAAATGTGCATACCATGTGCGAGAAAAACGGCCAGGCCCCTCCGCCGATGCCCCAGATTACTCCGGCGACCACGGTGAGTTTGATTTGAATGGTCATTGCTTACTAATATTCACATTTTAGTTTGCGAACTTGCTAACGAGACATTGTTGGAAATGATCTTTTGTGCAACATGGCTCCCGACAAGCATCGACCACTCCTTCTGCCAATGCCGGAACCCCAACCAGTCCTTCACCTCCATCTGGCACTGGCGCAGCCCCGACCATTCCTACACCTCCGTGATAACGCTATTTTTCTTCTTATTTAGCGTGTTTAGTCCATTTATGACATAATTTTGCATATTTAGTCCACAAATGACATAATAAGATGAAGAAAATCAAGGAAGAGGAAGGAAAGAAGGAATAGGAAGAAAATAAGAAGAGCTTCTTCTTCTTCTTCTAGTTTTCTTCTTCTTCTTCTCCAAAATGAAGTTAGCTCTAAGTTATATCAAAAATGGCATAATATGCTTAGTTAGGTCAAAAATGGCATAATTAGGCAGGTAAGCTCAAAAACGGCATTTTTATTCTTATTTAGCCTATTTAGTCCATTTATGACATAATTTAGCCTATTTAGTCCACAAATGACATAATAAGATGAAGAAAATCAAAGAAGAGGAAGAAAAGAAGGAAGAAGAAGAAGAACGAAGAAGAAGAAGAAGAAGAAGAAGAAGAAGAAGAAGAAGAAGAAGAAGGAGGAGGAGGAGGAGGAGGAGGAGGAGAAGAAGAAGAAGGAGAATGAGAAGGAGAAGGAGGAGAAGGAGGAGAAGGAGAAGAAGGAGAAGGAGAAGAAGAAGAAGAAGGAGAAGGAGAAGAAGGAGAAGAAGAAGAAGGAGAAGAAGAAGAATGAGAAGAAGAAGAAGAAGAAGAAGAAGAAGAAGAAGAAGAAGAAGAAGAAGAAGAAGAAGAAGAAGAAGAAGAAGAAGAAGAAGAAGGAGGAGGAGGAGGAGGATGAGGAGGAGGAGGAGGAGGAGGAGGAGAAGAAGAAGGAGAAGAAGAAGAAGAAGGAGAAGAAGAAGAAGAAGAAGGAGAAGAAGAAGAAGGAGAAGAAAAGAAGAAGAAGGAGAAGAAAAGAAGAAGAAGAAGAAGAAGGAGAAGAAAAGAAGAAGAAGTTTTCTTCTCCTTCTTCTTCTTCTCCTTCTTCTTCTTCTTCTAAATCAAAGAAGAGGAAGAAAAGAAGGAAGAAGAAGAAGAAGAAGAAGAAGAAGAAGAAGAAGAAGAAGAAGAAGAAGAAGAAGAAGAAGAAGAAGAAGAAGAAGAAGAAGAAGGAGGAGGAGGAGGAGGAGGAGGAGGAGGAGGAGGAGGAGGAGGAGGAGAAGAAGAAGAAG